>NC_136954.1:65442408-65587408 GCF_032717465.1 Coenobita brevimanus | reverse complement strand
TTTGGGGGCACACTGAAGCTATTGCACAGATAGAGATTTTTAGTGCACACTGAAACTATTGCACGGATTGGGACTTTTGGTGCACACTGAAACTGTTGCACAGATAGGGATTTTTGGTGCACACTGAAACTGTTGCACAGATAGGGTTTTTTGGTGCACACTGAAACTGTTGTACAGATAGGGATTTTTGGTGCACACTGAAACTGTTGCACAGATAGGTATTTCTGGCACACACGGAAACTATGGTACAGATAAGGATTATTGGTGCACACTGAAAATATTGCACAGATACGGATTTTTGGCACACATTTCCATAGGTATGACTTGTATCTGTTGACTGAAAGTGACTTAATTGATGCGAAGTGACCTGGAAAGCCCCAAATTTCCTTATGCAGCCCCGGATTGTTTTACTTGGGTTTCAACATTGCTGGAAGGAATTGAGAGGACCCGATGGGATCTAAAGTGACCTGAATTGATGTTAGTGGAAATGAATTGATGTGGAGGGCCGGAATGGATCTGACAGGCCTTGAACGGACCTAGAGAGAGAGAGAGAAAGAAAGAAATGGATGTGATAGACCCTACATAAATACGTGGATGGTTGGGTCATTCGCTACTCATATGAAACCGTAGTGTCTAAGAGGCCATGATTAATTTTGTGGTACCGGTATATTTCACAGAAAGCCGGATTTCACTTTTTTTTTCCTCTAAATCTTTCGCTCCCAGTTTCATATAAATTGGCTGGCCGAGAATACTGTGTTTTGATCGGTGGTTCTTTTCCGGCATAGATATTTCTGTACTTGAAAAGGGTGGTGTTTTTCTTTCCGGGTATTATTTTAACTCTCTCTCTCTCTCTCTCTCTCTCTCTCTCTCTCCCACACACACACACACACACACACACACACACACACACACACACACACACACACACACACACACACACACACACACACACACACACACACACACACACACACACTGGTCGTTCTAGGTAACAAGTAGGGTTCATTCATAAAGAGCCATTTCCGTTTCCGTCATCGTGCGTGTTTGTCATGTGAGCGACCTCTAACCTTCAAATTTATATAGGCGCGTTTTTTTTTTTTTTTTTTTTTTTTTTTTTTTTTTAATCGTCCTCTCCCCTCTCCATCTATTTCCCTCTGTGTGTTTCAGTTCTGCATTTTTTATGATTCCGTTTTGTTAATCGCTAACTTAATGAAAACCTAACTCAGATAAGCTAACCTAACCTAACTTAAGGATCTACCCTAACCTAGCAACCTAGCCTGAAAAGACCTGTCCCAAAGAGGTTTGTCTAACCAAATTTTACTTAATCTAACAATCTAGCCTGACTAGACCTGTTCCTAAGAGGCTTGCCAAAGGTAACCCTAACATCCTAACCAAATGATCAGACTCGATAGTCAAACGTAACCCAACCAAATCCTAACAGCCTGACTAACCTAATCAACTGAAACTAACGTAACAGATCCATCGAAAAAGAAAAAAAAAAATGCCAAACTCAACTTGCCTTCCCCCCAGCCTCGCCCGGATCCCCCTCTCCCTCGTCTCCTCTTGCCTTCCCAGTTCCCACGTGTAATGGCCGAGGCCTTTATTTTCCCATTGTATTGTCAGGCTCCTGTTATCGTGCACAGTGTTGCCAAGCAGATAGGTGCACATGATATTTAATTCTTTCGTCTTCACTCGGCCCTGGTTTTCGAACGTCTTTAGCTTTTTCACGCAGCTCAGTGCGAGAAAGACTGGGCGTCAGTTATTCATCCTTTTCACGGCACTTCGGGACTAGCATCATAATTTAGTGTTACTTTCTGTTAATTCGAGTTGGATGGATGGCAGTTTTTGGTAAGGTTAAATTTAAGAGTAAAATGTAATAATATTAGCAAGCTTCCTACTACGTACCAGGAGGGGTGGACATTAAACCGCTTGACATTTACAGAGAATCGTGGGAGGTGAAGGATGTGTAGATCAGTATTGCTATCCATAGGGTCTGTGGTGCAAGTAATACGCCCATTTTTACTCCCCTTCAACCCGATGATGGCTTTTTTACTTTATTCGTGCATCCTGCAGATGACTTTATTCAGCTTATGACAGATCTGCCATACTGAATGGGTTAATAAAGGCTGTACTTAACCCCTCCATTTGGAAGTCTCGCTCTCAAGGCGAATAAGATCACCTGGAAACAACAAGAATAAAGTTTTTAATAAATGCAGCGAGAGAAGAGGTTCACTACATCAACCCGAGGACTTTTTTTCTGGATCCCGAATAGTTGATGCACTTTAGGGGAGATCTTGTATAGTGTAGGGGTTAATGGGGGTTGCATCATTCTCGTATAGTTGGAGAAAATGAACAAAATCGTCTGCATAGAACAAGAATTAATTACTTCATCGGATAGAAGGGGTTCATACATTTCTGTGAGCAATTTTTCATTTATATATCACTTACAGAGTTTTAAGCTATGACTGAAATGCATTGGATTATTGCATTACATTGATTAGGTTGGTTTTAAGTGTTTCAACGAACGTAAAAAAGACTGGAAATAATGGTAATACAGTACGTTCCCCCCCTCCCCACCTTTCTCTCTCCCGGAGATATAGAGTAGGTCCATCCGGAGGTATAGGCTGCTGCAGTTCATGAATGTGTTACAAACTTTATGAAATGATGACTGTAACTTTTGACTTTTACCCTACTATTAATCGACCTGCTTATCATGTGTGTGTGTGTGTGTGTGTGTGTGTGTGTGTGTGTGTGTGTGTGTGTGTGTGTGTGTGTGTGTCAAAATAACAGCAAAAGTTTTCATCCTATTATATTGAGACTTAGTTGAAGGGTTGAGGGTCAGCCATTGAGTAAACCTGTTTTTTTCTTTAGGTCATAAGTCAAGGTTAGGGATAATTCAAAATGTGACCTAGCAAGGTAAGCTTAAATAGATTTTACCAAATATACACCTGACAGTGGAAGGATTGAGGACAGGGTAAGAACAAAGGGAGTGAGTTTTGAAAATAGAAGCCAAGGTCATAGGGCAAGGTCAAAGGTTGATCCAGGTGTCTACGTATAAACAAAATAACGAAACCAGGTTTGCTTTGATTTGGGCGAAATGATGGAAGGGTTGAGGATCAGCCAAAGAGTACCTGTTATTTTTAAGAATAGGTAAGTGATCAGTGGCACTTTCAAGGTCAGCCTAGTTTTCATCATATTTATTTCAAAGTTTTTTGCAATGGTTCAGGGTAAGGCTAGCATAAAGGGATTCATTTTTGAGAAGTCAGTCACATGTCAAGGTTAGCAGGAAAGGTTAAATGCTAGGGTTACTGGGTAAAGACATCTCACACAATTTTGATCAGATTTCAGCCATACTTGGTGGAAGGGTTAAGGGTCTGGGACGAATGAAGTAATTTAATTTTTAAGACCAGTTGGTCAAAAGTCAAGATCACAGGCCAGAGTCAAATATTCAGTCCTTAGTGTGGGTATTGCATTCTGAGTGGCCATTGTTGTTATTATTTTTGTTGTTGTTCTTATTTTACAATTTGCCACAAGAGTATTGTTATTTTTATTATTATTATTATTATTATTATTATTATTATTATTGTTGTTGTTGTTTTGTTGTTGTTGTAGTAGGTGGGGACACGTACCATTCACTCACTCAGTGCAGTTACCTTTTGGTGACTACAGGTGACAAGCTAGATGGTTTCCTCTAGCCCATGACACCATTTTCTATTGTAGATGGTAACCACATAACCAAAATTAGTAGACAGGTGGTGGTTGAGTGGACAAAGGTGCCTCAGCTAAATGTGGCTTATAAGGGTTGACTTCCAAGGGATCACTGGAGGTTGATTGCTTACATAATGTTACTGAAAGACAAGCAAGCAGTCATCCCTGTCTTGAATGTCTGGACTAAGTACCCAAGCCTTTACTGAATAATAGGGGATTGGATGATAGGTAGATTATTATAATCTTTACAGTTAACTCACAACTTTCCTAGATACAGTATTTACCAATTTACAGGATAATCAGTTATGGAAATGTTAGTTTTTGTATTGTATGCTTGCCATAAATGTTGTGTTTGCGTGTGTGTGGGAGGGAGGAGCTTAATGGAGATAAATCACAAATTTTAGTGCCTCTCATTGGATGATCATAGAATGGAAGGAGTCAAAGGGTGTGTAGTGGGTACTGGCACAACTCATTGGTTGTTTAGGATAGTGGGCACAATTAAGGGAATTATTTCACATGTTTTGGTACCTCCTAATGGCAAAGAGCTTAGTGGGAGGAGATAGTGTAGGAAACTTGCTGTTGAGTTTAATTTGACAAGTCCCAAGCCCACCTGCAGTACCTCATTAACTGTTGCTGAAAACTTCCCCAGTTATTGCACTTCTCTGCCAAATACACTACATTGTATGGGTGGGTGGGTGGTTGTCATTAGGCTTATAGGGTGGTTTTTACTGTGCTTTCACCAGTCCATTTCCAGAGATGGGCTAATGTTGTTAGTTATATCTAAAATAGTGGAGTTCTCTGTGGTTTGGTTTTGTTGGAAGGGAATTGATGCATACTGTTTATGTAACAGCCCCTTGAAACTGATAATGTATTTTGTAGGTCATGTCTGCTGTTACCAGATTATTTGATTTGGTTTGGGAGAGTCTCCTATTAGAGAAGTTAATTAAGACTATATGTCATACCTCTTGTTCAGAAAGTCTGTCCTAAGTTGAGTAAGCTTAGCTAGAGATAACACAATTAAAAAGTAATGGAATAAGAGCAGAAGAGGTTGACAATCCTGCTTGGTACTGCAATTTCAGACCTTGTGTGCATTCAACTTTCATATTTGATTAAAGTATCTTAATGGATAAATGTGCTCCAGTATATATCTTTATACCTCTCGCTTCTGAGACACTTTTTATTTTTATTTATTTATTTTTTTTAATCAGACATTTATAGTTGACATATTTGTGATAAAAGTTGGTTTGAAACAGGGATGTGTCATGTCTCCATGGTTGTCCAATTTGTACATGGATGGGGTAATAAAAGAGGTACAAGGTAGGGTAGTGGATGTTGGAGTGGCCCTGGTGAGAGAGGATAGTGTTTGGAAACTCCCTGTACTGTTGTTTGTAGATGATACTGTGTTGTTGAGTGAAGACGAAGGGGAGCTGCAAGGTTTGGTGGATGAGTTTGAGAGAGTGTGTAAGAAACGGAATCTAAAGGTGAATGTAGGGAAGAGTAAAATGATGGTCTTTGAGAGAGGTGAAGTTAGTGAATGTACAGGGAGGTTGGATGGTAAGGAATTGGAAAATGTGTGTACGTTTAAGTACTTGGGTAGTGTGATGAGTAAGGATGGAGGTTTGGAGGGTGAAGTGCTTGAAAGGGTACAGCAGGGAAAAAAGGTTGCTGGTTCTTTGAAAGCAGTGATAAGAAACAGGGAAGTGAGCATGGAAGTGAAAAAGTTACTACATGACAGTATTGTGATACCAACTCTAACGTATGGAAGTGAAGCTTGGACATTGTTGGAAGGACACAAGTCAAGAGTGAGAGCAGTGGAAATGAGTTATTTAAGAGGAGCCTGTGGAGTCACGTGGAGAGACAGGCTGACGAATGAGGATATAAAGGAGCATTGTGGTGTGGATGTGGATGTGATAGGAAGCGTTATGAGGAACACACTGAGGTGGTTTGGCCATGTGGAGAGGATGGAGGGTGAAAGACTGACGAAGAGAGTGTATGTGAGTGAGGTGGAGGGGGGAAGAGGGAGGGGGAGGCCGAGGATGAGATGGAGGGATGGGGTGGAGAGGTATATGAGAGAGGGGGGTGTGAGTTGGGAGCAGGGCAGTGAAATGGCGGGGGACAGGGCGACTTGGAGGCGATTTGTTTGTGGCCACCCCAAACGGGATTGAGGCGTCTGACAATAGATAAAGATAGATAGAAAATAATGGTGGCTTCATGACAGCCTTTTGGCCGGTTAGTTCTGTGTCATTCTCATTCCATACTAAAGGTAAATTTATATTAACCCTTTCATGTTTATGGGTGCAGTGCAAATTTCATGCACTTGTTACCAGTTGATGCAGGCTGTGTCTGCACACATTTCAACTGCTTGTTATCAATCAATGCCAGTTGAGTCGATCGAAATGGCCCCTGTTTTTTTGGTTATGGAATGATTTTGTGTCTATTTCTGAGTGAGAACAAAACACTACAGTACTGTACTTGCGTCCCCATGTATTGCTTCGCCATGCTTAACCCACCCCGCACCCCAGTCTGTGTTCTACGAGCATTGCTCGAACATAAGATAATTTTCTCTCGTGCTTCGTGAAATCAGCCTTAATTGACCTGCAGTAGTTCTTTATACACCAAAATATATCCAAATAATTTCCCTGTAACTTTTTCTCAGTATCATTTTCCATAAGTTTTTATTTCTATGAGATGAAACTGAAAAAAACTGAAGTAAAAAATAATAAATTATGACATAATTTACCTTTGTCTGATCTTTTTTACAACACCATAAGCAAATACAGTACATTTATTCAGGATTATGGTGGGAAAAAAAAATTATTGTTGAAGCATAAATAAGGGTGTGAGGATAAGTTGTTTATGAACTATCGAATGCACGGGAATAGCACAGTGACAGGGGTCTCTCAGTGTGTGGTCTTGGGTGTCCAGGACTGTGTCCCAAGTACCCGTTCGTGGTTGGATGCAGCCTGCATCGATTGATAATGAGAGGGTTCATGGTGAACCCAATACAAACATCATATTTACTAATTGTAGTGCCTTCTAATTAATGACATTTCAGATTGACATATTCAGGACAACAGAGAAGTTCTGTTGGTGTGACAAACCTGGCAACACTCAGCCATCTTCTCACCCTGAAACATTATACTATGCTCTACTTGAGACAAACTTCAGGCTGTGCCCAGTTTGGAATGAAACTCAGACTGTGCATATCTTGGGACAAAACTCTGACTGTACCTAGCTAGACAAAACTCAGATTCTGCTCAGCTTGGGACAAAACTCAGACTCTCCTCAGCTTGAGACAGAACTCAGACTGTGCTCAGCTTGAAACAAAACTCAGGATTTGCTTTTCGTTCATTAGTTTTATACAGGAAGAATCGTAGATTGGTAACACACTTATTGCAGTCATTTTGCTATTAGGCAATTTAAGAATGAGCTCCAGAGGCAAGTGGCACTTCAGCTGAGGTCCTGGTAGTGTACAGCACAGATTAGTAAGTATTCTGTCCATCCAAATCCAGGTAGGTGTCTGATGATGCAGTGTAAGAAATGTTAATTTTTTTTGCATGTGGTGAAAAATGTACAGGCTTTTTTAAGCTTTGGATATGCATCCATTTGCAATGTAGTATGTACCCTCCTTTCATTAGAGCCTGTGATCTTCAGTACAGAATCACCAGCTCTTTCAGAACCCATCACTAATCTTAGCCCACTTCTTTCTGTTGGATCATGTAGGTATTTTATTTTTTGCTGACTCCAGGCGGTTATATTTAGCTGAGTAAAATCTCTAGCAGTTGGTGGGTTAGTTAGAGGGTGACAGATCAGTATGTAGAAGCTGGATATATTATGCTGGTACTTAAGCTCCCAGGCTTATTGACTAGTATAATGTATTATAGTAACTTGAAATAAGACGTTTGTGTGTGACCCAGTCATCAGCCTCTTCAACCCTTCATTTTTTTTTTTTAAGCAAGTTACCACCATATTATTTTATTTAGCTTCAAGGAGATCTCAGGTTTTTAAGATGTCAAAAAAGGCTTTATCTGACCTTCGTTTTAAAAAGTCGCTTTTTAACTAAATAAAGTATTCTGGTGGTAAAAATGTTCAGGATGACATGATGCTGAACTGGTTAAATTATCCTTTTAGCTTCAGAGAAACATAACTCAAATGTCTTTTCAGATGGGGATAGCGGCCATGAGCGGGGAGGAAAGAAAGAGTTGCTGAGGAGCAAGAAAAAAGAGAAGAAAGACAAGAATAAGGACAAAGGATACGCAGCACTAGGAGAGGACAGTTCACCCGATGAGATGGACCAAGCGGACGGCAGGTAAGGATAATATTTTGCAGACTCTGTGTACTTTATTTACAGTAGAGTAGGTGTGTAATATGTAAGTGGTA
Organism: Coenobita brevimanus; assembly: GCF_032717465.1. NCBI lineage: Eukaryota > Metazoa > Arthropoda > Malacostraca > Decapoda > Coenobitidae > Coenobita > Coenobita brevimanus. The sequence goes on along the minus strand of NC_136954.1, from coordinate 65,579,320 downwards.
GTTTTTGTTGATAGTTTTCTCCTGAGTCAGCATATATACTGTACTTTTTTTATTTTGCCATATCAAGATTATTTTTATTACTAAACATGGCCATGATGGATAGGATGTAATGATGATGTAAGAGATGATGATGATAATTCAGATATGGTATCTCTTATTTTGGCATTCAGCATATGTATATTGTTTTCCTTTGTAGGAATCCATTGAAACCCAAGAAGCCCAAATCCTTCAAGTTCCTTCATAAAAGAGAGAAAGATAAAGAAGAGAAAGAAAAGGAGAGGGACAAGGAAGAAAGACGTGAAGACAAGAAGAGGGATGAAAGGAAAAGGGACAAAGAAGACAAAAAGGAAGAGAAAAAGAAAGAAAAAGAAGAAAAGAAAGGAGAGAAAAGAAAAGAAAAAGAGGAGAAAAAGTGTGATAAGAAAAAGGAAAAGGAAAAAGAGAAGGAGGAGAGAAAAAGAGAAAAGGAGGAGAAGAAAAAGGTTAAAAAAGACAAGAAAAAAAAGATTGATGAGCTGGAAGAAGGTTTGTATTCTGACTGCAGTGATTAAGTTCACAGTGACTTCACTCTTTTTGTGATCTGATAACATTTACTAATATTGAATCAATTTACCTGTTCATATACAGTTTGTCCTCGTAAGTATCAGTAACCCAAATTTAATGTTCTTTTTTTGTATTCTCTCCTAAATAACTGGAGCTAAATTGCTTGTTAAGCATCCTATGCTGGCTATAAAGCTCATTTTCCAGTTTCTCCCAATTTACCAGTTGTAAAAATAAAATTTTGATAATTTATAACACATGTCAGATTTACAGTGAGGACTGACTGTGTATTGTTATATATTATTGTGTCATACTCTCCTTCATACAGAATCTTGTTGATTATTGGAAGTGGTCCTTTTGAAAGATTATAATAATATGTTATACCAGATCAGTAAAAACTGTCAGTAGATTTAATGGTGTTTCCTAATCCAGGCCTTGATTTTATTGCATGTTTAGGTATTTTTTCTGTGTAACCCATTCTGCAGTTCAGCTTTGGTTGATCATATATAAGTATGGTGAGAGAACTTTAACCTTTTTGTCTGCAGTTTATTCATTTTGTTGTTTTATTTAGGTTAATGCCAGAATATTTAGTTCATCATCATCATCATCATCCGGACCTCCTTTCCCACCCAGGGGCAGGGTGAGGAATATTTAGTTCATCTTAGAAATATCCTATCAGTCAGAGGCTTCAGATACTGTATTGCCTTGAGTGTACCCATCTTTTTTGTTGTTTCACTTAGGACTTTTATTCAGGGTACTGTTATGACATTTATTAAGGCCTAAATTTTGTTAAGCTGAGAAATATGCAAGCAGTCAGCGGTTATGGATGCTGCCTTGGTACACTTATTAATATTTACAGTAATCCCCTATTTATCTTTCATAATTCAGTCAAGATCCTGTTGGATGATATATATATATTTTATTTATTTATTTATTTTTTCAGCAATGCTGTACTAGCCTCAACTCCTTCATCATGGGGGTATAACTCCTATAAAACCCTATACTGTATAGGTCTCATTGTCAGTACTGTCACTACACAATAACCCATCTTGATACCAATTCTCCAATGGCCACCTTTATATATTCATTAAATCTTATGCAACCACTCATGTTATGTTAATGTGATTTTTATTATTAAAAATGCATTTCCTTTATAAAGTACATATTCCACCATGGGCTTGTCTCACATGCACTAAATGCTTGTTCAGTCACGAGCATTAAGAATATTGTTATTTAGTAAAAGTGAGAGTGAGATGCATAGATGGAAAAGAGTAGAGGCGAATGCAGGCGACTAGCTACTTAAGTTATGTAACACAGTGGGGACACGCTGGTGCCAAATGTATGCAATTGTATGAAAGTGTTTAATATTTTCCACAGAAGGAGCTACAAGCACTAAAAATATTTTGTTATGTATTAAAAGAGAGTGGGTTGTGTAGATGGATATGAGTAGAACCAAAAGCAGGTGACTAGCTACTTAAGTTATGTGACACAGTGGAGACAAGCCGGCACAAACTGCATGCATATTAATGTAAACATTGCAATATTTTCCATAGAAGGAGCTACAGGCAATAAGGATATTTTGTTATTTAATGTAATTTGAGAGTGAGATGCATAGGTGGATTTGAGTAGAACCAAAAGTAGGTGACTAGCTGCTTAAGTTACATTGCACCAACTGCATACATATTTATGTAAGGATTTTATTATTTTTTGTGGTAGGTGGGGGCACTCACCATCCACTCACTTAATGTAGTGCTGCTCTCGGGTGTCTGCCCTTTCCTCTCCTCCATCCTTCTTTCCTTCCATCCTCTTTTGTCTTTCTTTCCTTCATTCATTCCTCGTCCTTCTGCCTGCAGGTGACTTTACACTCCCTCTTCTGTCTTTCTTTCCTTCATTTTTTCCTCTTCCTTCTTCCTGTGGGTGACTCTACACTGAGTGACAAGCCAAATGGTTTCCTGTACACTAGGAAACCATTTACTACGCTGGGTGGTAACCATATAACCAATTTTGGTGCGTGGTGGTTTAGTGAGTGATTATTGTGCTTCAATCAGATTGAGCCAGTGAAGGTTTCTATCCAAGGGATGGCTGAGGTGTATTGCTCACGTAATGCCACTCAGGAATGAGTGAGGCTGCTCACTCTCATCTTAAATGTCAGGACCAACTGCCTAGCCCCGGGCTCGTACGCTCCTTATGGGGCAGCTGAGGATTGGCTGATGGATGGATGGATTTTATTATTTTCTGCAGAAGGAGCTACAGGCATGCACACAGCACAAAAGCAAGCAACATAAGCCCCTGCAAAAAATTAGTTGCAACGACTATGGTCACAAGCTCTATGATGAATATAATGTGCACTAACACCAGTTGGCATACTTTTGGTAACTGAGATGGACCAGGCAGCGGCCTTTGTTTTGGTGGGCATCATTGGTGGCGCAGGGGTGTTGTGGGGAGCAGTATGCAATTTGCAATATTCAGTTTCTGTGTGCACTGTTGGTTAATGCAGTAAAAACTGGATATTACATTAATTCAGTCAGATTTTTTGCTTTGTCAGAAAATGATGTACAGCATGCTGAGTAATGCAACATTGGATAAACAGGGGATTACAGTATTTAGGCTAATGCCAGGTGATTTTGTTTAGTAAAGAGATATCCAGCAGTCAGGGGGTTAAAATTATATAATGAATTTGTTCCTTCCTGCTACTTTTCTTTTGTGTTGTACAGAGGTGCTACCAGTGTTTGGTGTGTCGCTGTCATTGGCAGTACAGCGGTGTCCCAGCCATGATGGAATTCACTTACCAGTCATCGTTAGAGAGTGTATTGACTACATAGAAGAGCACGGTTAGTATAATATTTTATTTTACTTTTTCACTTTAACTTGGTCTAAATTGCCATCTCTCGCTCGTGACTGTTCTATCTATCTAATCTATTGCCTGATGCCTTAATCCCGTAAGGGGTGGCCACAAACAGATCGCCTCCATGTTGCCCTGTCCCCCGCCATTTCACTGTCCTGCTCCCAGCTCACACCCTCCTCTCTCATATACCTCTCCACTCCATCCCTCCATCTCATCCTTGGCCTCCCCCTTCCTCTCGCCCCCTCCACCTCACTCACATACACTCTTCTCATTAGTCTCTCACTCTCCATCCTCTCCTCATGGCCAAACCACCTCAATGTGTTTTTCCTAACGCTTTCTATCACATCCACATTCACACCACAACGAACCTTCACTACCTCATATGTCAATCTGTCTCTCCATGTGACTCCACATGCTCCTCTCAAATAAATCATTTCCACAGATCTCTCTATTGATGTCTGTTCCTCCAACAAGGTCCAAGCTTCACTTCCATACATTAGAGTTGGTATCAAAGTACTGTCATGTAGTAACTTTTTCACCTCCATGCTCACTTCCCTGTTTCATATCACTGCTTTCAAGGAACCAACAACCTTTCTTCCTTGTTGTACCCTTTCAAGCACTTCACCCTTGAAACTTCCATCCTTATTCATCACACTACCCAAGTACTTAAACGCACTCACATTTTCCATTTCCTCCTCATCCAAACTCTCTGTACGTTCACTGACTTCACCTCTCTCAAAGACCATACCTTTTCTCTTCTCTACATTCACCTTTAGATTCCTTTTCTTACATACTCTCCCAGACTCATCCACCAAGCCTTGCAGCTCCTAACTGTTATGTTGCAATAATAGGTTAACAGTAGAATATGATGCCGGTCATAACGAAGTGCTATGGAATTAATGTAGAGCCATAGCATTGTCTTTTTCTGCCATTGAGCTGCATGTGATCACCTGCAAGCAGATGAAAATGTGAGCCAGGTTAAGATGAGTGAAATATAGCATATTTCAGACAGTGTTGTGTTTTTTCTTGGCCATGAGTTATTGCACAGGAGGTGGATATCAGAATTTTGAAGGCATGGATTATAATTAAAATGTGTGTATTGCCTGTTTTGCCCAGTACATTGTTAATAGTTTTTCTGCTTATACAGGATTAGAGGTATTACTTTCCTTATCCTATTACAGGATTACACCCACCCCATTTATTTGTTGGAAGTATGGTTAGATGTATGATGATATACTTTTACACACATCACACAGAACTATACTCATGACAAAATATAGCACCGGAAGTTCATTTAGTTGTTTGAGTATTGACAATTTTGGTTGAAAACCTTGTTTTATATACAATTACACAGCTTGGCACTTCCATTGTAGCAGACCCTGTTTTCTGGTTTAAGAAAAAAAAAAAAGTTTTACATACATACTGTACATACATACATCATCTGATCCTGTGTTGGTCCATGAGGAGCCTGGGTGCCCAGGGCTAGGTTGGTCCTGACATTTAAGATGAGAGTGACCAGCCTCGCTCATCCCTGAATGGCATTACGTGAGCAATAAACCCCAACCACCCCTTGGATATAAACCTTCACTGGCTCAGTTCAATTGGAGCACCTTAATTACCCATTAAACCATCAGGTGCCATAATTTGGTTATATGGTTACCACCTAGCTTAGTACAGTAAATGGTTTCCTGGTGTACAGGAATTTTTTTTTTTTTGTGAATACAGTATATTGATGCACTTTTATTCCAAATACAGTATTAGGTATGGGCACCCACCATCCACTCAATATAGTACTGCTTTCAGGGGGCTTTACATGAGTGATGAGCCAAATGATTTCTTGAAAACCAGGGAACCATTAATTATGTTAAGTGGTAACAATGTTACCAAATGATGCCTGGTGGTTTATTAAGACAGTCCAAACAGTGTAAGCCCATAAGGGTTATATCAAGGGTGGTTGGAGCTTATTGCCCCCATATTCCACTCGGAGACAGGTGAGGTTGGTTTAATGTTGGGACTGAGCAGCCTAGCCATAGCCTCTTACACGTATGATAGGGCAAATAAGAAAAAGGGGGGGGGGGGAATTGTATGATGGATGGATGTATAGTTTTGCTAACTGACAGTTTGTTTTTGAGAACTAGTTGAAAAGATCATTTACAGTTAGCCCTTCCTCTTTGCTGCGAGAGTACAGAATTATGGTAAAGTTTGGGGGGAAAAAAAAAAAAGGGGGGGGGGGTCACCCCTGATTCATTGAAAAGTAAGCACGTGGTTATTCATATATAAACGTAGATTTATACAGTCTTCTGACGGTTCAGTGTTTATGATGTTACGTGATAGAAAATGTATTCAGTATTATTACATCCCCATGCTGTGTTAATAGTAACAGAGTTTACTAATTTGCCAGTAATTTATCATGTCTTTGGTAGTGAATGATATACAATGGACCCTATAATAGGTCTGCATAGTTGTGCATAGGACAGAGTTTATCATGTCCTGAATTTGTTTATTTAGATTTATCATGTTTTATGCAGTAGCTGATTGAATGTGTTATAAAGATGATGATTTCTATTTCTTAATAACAGACATTTTCTTATATATATATATATATATATTTATAATACAGTAATTACTGTATCAGATATATGCAAAGTTGTATTTGGGGAATACTTTGTAGTTGCTGAGTGTGTTAGGTGTGTCAACAAATGAAAATGTCATATACTGTAATGTATGTCTACTATACTGAGGTGATTTTTTTGTGGCAGTGATACAGCCAGGCTGTGTAGTTACTTGATTATTGAAATGTTCCTCCCCTGTCTCCTTAACGAAGAAAGGCAGCATTTGTCTGTAGTCCACTGGGTTCATATTCAGATCAGCCTAGAGCTACAGTAACAACTACTGCTGTACTGTACATTCTATCTCAACCCAGGGCTGCACTGTGAGGGCATCTATCGGTTGAGTGGTGTCAAGAGCAAAGTTCAGCAACTGCGGCGACAGTATAACAGTGGCAGCCCCGTCAGACTCACTAACCAAGAGCCTCATGTTGTTGCCTCACTACTTAAACAGTATCTCAGGTACGGTTCTATATGGTAATTGATATTCTGTATTACAAGTTAGGAACCAACAAATGGATGCCTATAGTCACATCGCATGACTCTGAGGTTGTCATTATTGTACCCTGGCAACCTACACATCGGCTTTGCTTGTGATTTCGTGTATAATATGATAATATGATATGCCTGTGATTCGTGTATAATAACATTCGTGTATAATATATTTGTGTATAATAATATGATTTGTTTATAATGTGATACAAAATTGGAAGCATAGTTGACAGGTAGGTTGCCAGGGTACGATAATGACAACCTCAGAGTCGTGCGCTGCGACTTTAGTGTTCTAGTGAGTTAAGGCTACCAGGTGTACATTGACAGGTTTATCATTTACATATTGTCCCACAGGAACAAGCAACTAATTACTGTCACCTTAAATGTCTGGTTGAGTAGCCTAGCATGGGGCCCTTCTGCTCTTTATTGGGGAATGAAAAATTGAATTATATGTTAATACTGTATATGGATGGATGTACTGCAAAATGTTACAGCATTTTCATGCAAATGCTACGGTACTGTAAATAGAGCATAATTGACAAGTTAATCATAGCTTTTTGTAGAATTGCAGTTTATTTGGCAGTTTTTCTGTAGCTTGCTGTGGACTCAGTTGCAATAAAAACATTAAATCTACATCAGAAACTAGATAATTTAAAGGAGAAGGATTTTATGAAAACAAAACAGAACAGCATTAAAATTGGCCATGTGGTCCACTAGATTTACATCAATTTATTCTTAACCCCCAGTATAATAATGTTTTTTCATATTTTATTCTTTGTACCTGTGGGTTTTATTACTCAGCATAGGAGAGACCCTTTCAGTAAGGGAGTTACTGAGGCCCTGTCAAGCATTTCCAGTTTGGAAAGTTCCATCAAAGCAGAATATGATCATGTGGACCATCAAGAATAAAATAAAGATGTCATGATAGTGAATGAAATAAAATTTATCTGTATGTCTTTTTCTCTAAAGTGAAGGTACAGAAAGTATATATAGGACAGCAGACTGAACTGAGGAACCTATATACAAAATCTCTGGGGCTTAGGAATGGCAGAAAGCTCAGTCATCAGGTTATTGTGTGGCTCAGACCAAGTACAGAATAAGCACAAGGAGTGGTTCAAGTAATAGCTGTGTAAATACAAATAAGGAAGACCAGAAGTGGAAGTGTAGGCAGTGTCAGACAGTAAGTACACTTCATAAAGGAAGGACTTATAATCCAGTACTGCTGTTACTTTTTAGCTACATAAGACCCATAATCTTGCACTAGGTATTATATGAGGCACTCCAAGCCAGAGGGGCGACCGAGCATTTTGCTTATTTGCATTGACATCTAATTACCAAACTAATATACTTTAGTCATGTCATATTTACCACCATTTTAATTGTCTTGGCATGCACTTTCAAGCTAAACAATAAAAAGCATTTACAGTAAGTATAATTTTACCATTGTATAATTAGCCATGTCAAAGTTTAACAACTAATTACTGAAAATAAGCAAAATGCACGGTCACCCCTCTGGCTCGGAGCGCCTCACATATTTCTTTACCCCCAGGGAACTACCAGAGCCAGTGTTGACATGTGACATGATGCCGCACTTTGAGGACGTGGCAATGATCCCCAACCCTGGTGAGCGTGCTGAGGCCATGAGACAGTTGATAGACCGTCTCCCCACAGCCAACAGACTCCTCCTACAGTATATGTTCAAGCACATGGGACATATTATTGCCCGAGTGAGTAGTATTGTAATGTAGCTTATTTATGTACAGTATATTCAGTATTCAAGCACATGAGGTATATTATTGGTAGAGAGTAGTATTGCAGTCTCTCAGGTATATTTTTAAGTAAATGGGGACATAATATTGCATGAGTGAGCGGTGTTGTTTGTAATGCGTACTTAAGTATTGGCTCACTCTTGTTTTGTTGCATTTATTCAGGATAGATTTTTTATCCATCCATCCATCCATCATCCAATCCTACATTGCCCCATGAGGAGCGTAGGAGCCCGGGGCTAGGCAGTTGGTCCCGACATTTAAGATGAGAGTGACCAGCCTCACTCATCCGTGAGTGGCATTACATGAGCAATAATCCCCAACCATCCCTTGGCTATAAACCTTCACCGGTTCGATCCGACTGGAGCGCAATAATTACCCATTAAACCACCAGGTGCCAAAATTTGGTTATATGGTTACCACCCAGCGTAGTAAATAGTTTCCTGGTGTACAGGAAACCATTTGGCTTGTCAGTGTAGAGTCACCCACAAGCCGAAGGATGAGGAAAGAATGAAGGAAAGGAAGACAGAAGAGGATGGAAGGAAAGAAGGATGGAGGAGAGGAAAGGGCAGACACCTGACAGCAGCACTACATTGAGTGAATGGATGGTAGATTTTGTAAAAGAATATAAATCTTAGCAGAGAGTATTAGAGCATCTTTTACATGTGTTTCGTTTTCGTTTTCGTTTTTAAAGGCTCCAACATGCTTGCATGTGTCGGCCTTGGTCACCTAATGGCGGCCCTCCATGCTGCATGATCCATTGCAGCCTCCCTGTTCAGACCCTTAACCCTGAGGTCACACTTAATGACCTCGTCCCATGTCTTTCTCGGTCTACCCCTCATAACCCCACCCCCAATATTAACACTTCTCACCTTCCTCACCCAATTATCATCCTCCATCCTCTCCACATGTCCAAACCACCTCAATCTACCTCTCCTCATCACAACACCAGTACACTCCAGTCCCATCCTACCTCTCAACTCTTCCATTGTAAACCCAGCCCCTCCAGGCCTTGGACGCAGGGACGCACTGCACATCCACCTAATCATTGTCATTTCTATACATCTGAGCTGGCGAATATCTTCCTCCTTCACAATAAACTTAGAACCCACTTCACAAATAATGCAGTATGGGTTATAACAGTGAAATCCAGGTACAATAATTTAATCATCACTTCCAACTTCAACAACAGTTATTATCTTGCAGAATACTGTACCTACCACCAACTTCAATAACATTTATTGTCTTGCAGAATACTGTACCTTCCACTTTATGAAACCAAATACTGTTCTTTCTCTGTATTATTCATCACATTCTGTATTTGTCATTCATCTCAACCTGTGTTGTTTTTTACCCTTCTCTTTCTTTTTATCTCATCCCAGGAACAAGACACAAAGATGACGTACCAAAATGTGAGCATCGTTCTTTCACCAACGATGCAGATCTCTCACCGAGTTCTGAATGTTCTGTTTCTCAACCACTCCTACCTCTTTGGAAATGTTGTCATCAAGAGGTCAGTCTTTTAAGCAAAACAAACTCCTTCCCAAAAATTCTGTACAATGCTATACTCTGTTAACCAGATACCGAAGTGATTAAACTAACTTTTTGTAATTGTACTTATACTCTTTATTTTTTTGTTAAGCACTTTTTCTCCAAAGGTTTTAATCATTCAATTTTTTTCTTTTTTTCTCTGTGAAGCTTTTATTGCATTAGCTATTAAGACACTAGCATTTTTATCAAAGATGTGTGGTCATTTTATAATAGCATTCATAAGGTGACTGGATGGCCAACACATGAATAGGGGTTGTTATGGCTCTTTATCAGAACAGGATATCACACAGTACTGATAAAGGAATTCAGTTAAGGTCTGGGTAAAGATTGTGATGGAGGTCAGGAAAGGTCTAGGCAAAGTCTGTTGTGGGGGTCAGGAATACATACATTCCTTTACACATTCAAATCAGTTTGAATATAAGTTTGTGCAGTGATCTCTTGCCTCCCTGAATATTATAACCACCTTTCTTTTTGCTAGGTGTAGCTATTTCCTATACAAAGTGAAGAGTGGATACTAGAATGTAAAGCAGTTTGTGAATGATTCAGAAAATAGATTGTGAAGTAGAATTTATTGTTTGGCTTTCCACATATGACATCAAATACTTTATATAACAGATAGCACTTTGTAGATGATGATCTTTTCTTCATGTAGATATGTGCCTCCAATATTAAGTGGCAGTGGAGACCGCAGTTTAGACCAGCTGAGGAGTGTTGCAGAGATCAGAGAGGAAGTGATGAAGCAGGAGTCTCTACTAGGCCATCTCCATGCCCAGGTGGCAGCTGGAAGTGTGTCTCGCAGGAAAGAAGAGAGTTTGTGGGAGGCTCAGCGTATTGTTACATTGCTCAAGGTGTTAACGCTTTATAGCATAGTGATTATAGTAAATGTTCAGTACTCACATAGATATGCCAAAGTCCTGATTTCTCTGTCCAGTTTGTAGAAGTCTGGTTTACTGAGTAGTGCTGTGGTAGGATGTATTTTGTGTCCCTAGCTTTTATTTGTCTTCCATTCTCTCAGAAATTCAAAAATAATTTCAGGCATGAAAAATGATAATGTGAAGGGACTGAATATGATCATTTGTCTTAACTTAGATGGTTATAGACCTGCAGACATACAATTTTCTGTAAATATTGCTGAATGAGCTACATCACTGATTGGTTTTCGACAGCAGATCCTTGATTTAATGAACACACTTTAATATTATATGTAACAGGAAGTCACCATGAAATATGTGTATGTATTTAGTTCTTTTATATATACCATCATCATCATCATCATCCGGACCTCCTTTCCCTCCCTGCGGCAGGGTGAGGAGTAGCAGCATCCAGACAGCCCAAGTTCGCCCAGTCCATTAGGTCACGATTCCATTCACTCATCATTCAAGTCCCCGGAATCCTGGCTCTATCTGATATTCCAAAAACTTTCGCCACATTCTGCAGCTTCACATAAACATATCTGATAGCGTCAGTCCGAACACCGTCATGTTAAAATGGGGTGCCATATCCCTGATCATGCACTTCTTCTCACAACATTCATCCAGCCAGCTCGATCTCTTGTCAGTCCCCTAGCCTCACCGACTTCCATTCCCTCTCTTCCTCACACAGACATCCACCATATCCCTCCACCTTCTCCTTGGCCTACCTCGCCTCCTCCCTCCTTCAAATTCGCTCAGATATACATTTTTCACCACTTCGTTGTTATCCATTCTCTTCACATAACCATACCATCTCAGTACACTCTCTTTGCTTCTGGTGTCCACAGACTTCCTCATTCCGCACCTTTCACGAATCACATTATTTTGTGTACTATCCACTTTCTGAACCCCACATACATTCCTCAGCAGTCCCATCTCCACTGCTCCCACTCCTGACTTTTCATTTTCATGCCACACTGTAGTCTTACATCCATATGTTAAAGTTGGCACTAACACTCCTTTATGTAAGCCCCGTGCAGCAGCAACAGTCAAGCCTCTGTTTCTTATCAAAGCCTTCATAGCACCAGCTTCTTTCCCTCCTTGTGTCACTCAACATTCCTCTTCTTTTGCACATTTTTCTCTCATTTCTATCACAGTATTTGAACTCACCAATTCCATCTCTCCATTCACGGTAACATCACACTGGGAGTCACCTTCTCTCTTGATTGCCATCACTTTACTTTTTTCTGCATTTACTCTCAAGGCACAATGCTCACAGACATCAGCAAAACTCTGCACCAGTCTACCAAGCTCTTGTCCAGTATTTGCAAGTAGCACTGCATCATCAGCATACTGTACAATAAATCTGAGATATTCCATCCATCACCATTCATTACCAGTGCCATCCCCCTCTCCATCACTCATGTTTTTACTTCTCTCATCACCCATTCCAGATATATATATATATTGAACAACCATGGGGACATCATCCAACCTTGTTGCATGCCCACACTGATTGTGAACCATTCGCTTGGATGTCCGTTTACCGTTACACATGCCTCACTTCCATCATAAAAACTTTTGATGGCACCTAGCAGCCTACCATCTACACGGTACATGCACAAAATCTTCCACAATCCTTCTCTGTCTATTTCGTTGTATACTTTTCCAGATCTATAAATGTCATAAACACCTTAAAGTCCATCTCACAAGCCTTCTCCTACTTCACTGCAAATATTTGATCCATACATCCTCTGTCGCTCCTAAAGCCACCCTCTTCATCACTCACTAGGACTTCTGATATCTCTCTTAATTTCTCTATAATAATTCTTCCATATACCTTCCCTACCACACTCAGTAAACTTATTCCATGAATTCTTGCACTCACTTCGTTCACCTTTATTTTGTGCAGGGGTACAATCACAGCCTTTTTCCACTCTGCTGGCACAGCTTCACTCATCCATGCCCTCTTACATATCTCCAACCAGCACTTCCTTCCGCTCTCTCTCTGCTACACTTAATCATCTCAGCATACACCTCATCAACTGCAGCTGCTTTCCCATTTTTCAGCTGCTTCACAATGTTCTTCACCTGCGTGAGTGTCACGTTTCCTGGCACTGCATTCCTTCTCTGCACACCCCCAAAACCAATCATGTTTACAGTGGCTCTGCTTTCTCTATTCCCATTCATCAGGCTCTCAAAATATTCTTTGTATCAGGTCCTTACTTCATCCCCATGTGTTAATAATCTGCCACCTACATCCTTTACACCATCACATTTCTTTCCGCTTTCACTTCTACATTTCCGCATCTCTTTCCGGAATAACTTATTTTCAGAGTAATTTGCATTCATTTTTCTTGCTAAATCATCATTTAATGTGGTAGGTAGGGGTGTTCACCATCCACTCACTTGATGTAGTGCTGCTCTTGGGTGTCTGCCCTTTCCTCTCCTCCATCCATCTTTCCCTCCATTGTCTTCTGTCTTTCTTTCCTTCCTTCCTTCCTCATCCTTCTGCCTGCTCCTTCTTCTGTCTTTCTTTCCTTCATTCATTTCTCTTCCTTCTGCCTGTGGGTGACTCTACACTGAGTGACAAGCCAAATGGTTTCCTGTACACCAGGAAACCATTTTTCATGCCAGGTGGTAACCATATAACCAAAATTTGGCGCCTGGTGGTTTAGTGGGTAATTACAGCGCTCCCATCGGATTGAGCCGATGAAGGTTTATATCCAAGAGGTGGTTGGGGTTTATTGCTGACGTAATGCCGCTCAAGGATGAGTGAGGCTGATCACTGTCATCTTAAATGTCGGGACCAACTTGCCCAGCCCTGGGCTCCTACGCTCCTCATGGGGCAACGTAGGATTGGATGATGAATGATGAATGAAAATCATCATTTACCTCGTTCTTTTTCCTCTTCACTAGTCTCGTTACGTGGTTCCAGGTTTCAGTATATTCAGTTCTTATTTCAATTGAACCCCTGCCCTGTAACCACTCTAGCCACTTCTTCCTCTTTTCCTCCACTGCTTTCTTAACCTCTTCATCCCGCCATGTAGTACCTTTCTCCTTTGTTGTTACTCTTGCCACACCACACAATGCATTAGCATTCCTAACTAAGCAATCCCCATATGCATTCCACAGGCTGTCCAGATCCATTTCATTCCATTTCACTGATTCTTACTCCTCCCCCATTTTGTTCCTGTATTCGTCTGCCATTTCTTTGATCCTCAGCTTCTCAACTTTAGTCTTTCTCTCAGATTACTCCACTCACTACTGGTCCACCTCACTCCTCTCACCTTGATCTTGCATTGTATGTTATTCAGAAGTTGCAGTACTTCATTATAAGGTATCAAAAACCATTACTAGTAATTTATCTTCAACAGAGAAAACTGAGATCAGCCCAGAGAAGAGAAGAGGAGGAGAAACAGAGAGGAAGGAGTAGTGAGAGGAGGAAAGATGAAGGCTCATTGGAATGTGAGAAGGAATCCACTTCAGAAGACTCACAGAGAGATATAGATGTAGACAGAGAATATGCATCATCTAAAGAAGCTGCCTCGGATGACTCGAAGCCTGCAAGTGAGAGTGAGAACAGTAGTGGACACTCCAGAAAAATATCTAAATCTGAAAACAATGTGACAGTTGTGAATGTGAGTGTAGAATCTGATAAAGAAAAACTGTGTGATGAGGAAAGTGAAAAAGAGGGAACCTCAAAATTGACTCCTGCCACCACAATTCCAGCCCTCCCTAAACCTATCTCTGCACGGACTGAAAGGAACAAGATGGCTCAGGCTGTGCAGAATGAAAGAGCAGAACAGAGTAGTGAGAAAACAGAGGAGAAAGCTGTTGGAGGGAAAGTAGATGAAAACAACAGTGTTGAAGTTGCAGATGAGGGAGAGAAGGAGGAAGCTCATGTGACAGTGATACAGGTTGTTGGTGCAGGGGGAACGTCCGAAGCTCAGAGTTCCCCTGGCCCCACTCAGGCTGACCAGCCACAAGCCACAAATAGCCAGCGCCCTGATATGAAGAGACTGGCTGTTGATAAAGTGCCTCTGAGAGAATCTAAAAGTCTAGATGATTCTAAGGGAAAAGGTAGAGTCTGACTGCTTTAAATCATGCTTATTTAGTCATGGTTTCCAGTTATTCTTTTATCAAACCATTCCTCTTTGTAGTTTGTTTTTTGTATTTTGTGAGTAAGCTTAAATGTCACTAGCCAAATTTTTTGTAGTAGCTACTGGTAATGTTCATTTTGAGTCATTGTGAATGGTCACTATATAACAGAATGTTAATATACAGGTGGAGCAGGCCTCCACCCTGTTTTTTCTGTCATGTGAGGGCTGATTCAGATGCAAACTTTTTATTTCATACTCTCACACTGTGTAGAGTCTAATGACTTGTTTCAAGTTACAGTTATGTGTCTTAGGCTGCCGTGCCTTTACTTTTGTCATAAAAATGTAATCATTTCACTTTGCAGCAGAACTTTTAATACTTGCTAATATTGAAGTGTGAGTAATCATCTGATGCATTAAGATACAGTAAGTGGCACCAAAGTTACCATATAATGCATCAAGGATGCTTCAGGTAAGTTATTGATAAACAGATTGGTAACAGGTGAGATATCAGTAGTTGTAACACAGAGTACTGGAATGTAGGCTATTGGTAAGCAACTTACCCACTATGCATCTTCTGCAGCCATTACCCTTCTCTTTCACTAGTTTACAGTAGAGTTCTTTGATGTTGAAGTTCAGTGGTACTGTATGTATTCAGTTATTTACTTTCTGTTATTATAATCGGTTATAATTATTTTGGTAATATTGTGTTCAGGTTGTTACAAATAACAGTACAGTACAGTATATTATGACTGACTTCCAGTACCTGAAAAATACATTATTAAATTAGTAGTTTCTCATCTAAGTTAACATTACTTTCTGCTTATCTTACTAATTAACACTGTCATTACAATGACAGGGTGATAAAGAAGTAAGTTGGGGAGTGAAAGATAAAAATGGTAGATTGCTAGTGGAGAAGGGTGAAAAAGCAAGCAGATGGAGAGAACATTTTAATGAATTGTTGAACATAGAGAATGAAAGTAATGCGAGTATAAGTGGCAGGGGAATGGCTGGGAGAAGGAGGGAGATGAGAAGAGAGGAAGAAATTGGCAGGATGAATGTAGTGGAATTAATGAATGAAGTCAAAATAGGGAAAGTCCCAGGAATTGTTGAAGTGTATGGTGAAATGCTGAAGCATAGGGGAGAGATAGTAGTAGAATGGATATGGAAGATGTGCAGACTGGCCTGGGAAGAAGGTAGAGTCCCAGAGGATTGGAAGTCAGGTACTGTAAAATTATTCCCCTGTACAAAGGGAAAGGGGAAAAAGAAGTGTGTTGTAATCATAGGGGCATTTGTCTTCTTAGTGTAGTAGGAAAAGTATATGGTAGGATACTTATTGACAGAGTTAGGGAAATAACAGAGGAATTAGTTGGAGAAGAACAGGGAGGTTTTAGGAAGGAGAAAGGTTGTGGAGATCAGATATTCATTTTTAGGTCTTCAGTGGAAAAGTGTGTAGAGAAGGGAAAGAAGTTGTATGCAGCCTTCATGGATTTGGAGAAAGCATACGACAGGGTGGAACGCCAAGGAATGTGGAAAGTAACAAAAATATATGGAGTAAATGGGATGTTGCTAAGTGCCGTGAAGTGTATGTACAGTATGAGGGGACTAAGGCTGCAGTGCATGTGGGTTGTGAACTGAGTGAATTTCTGTTTGAATGTTGGATTGAAACAGGGATGTGTCATGTCCCCATGGTTGTTCAATCTGTGTATGGATGGAGCTATAAAAGAGGTACAAGGTAGGGCAGTGGATATTGAGGCGACCCTAATGAGAGAGGACAGTGTTTGGAAACTCCCTGTACTTTTATTTACAGATGATACTGTATTGTTAAGTGAAGACGAAGGGGAACTGCAAGGCATGGTAAATGAGTTTGGGAGAGTATGTAAGAAACGGAGTCAAAAGGTGAATGTAGGGAAGAGTGAAGTTATGGTCTTCGAGAGAAATGAAGTCACTGAACGTACAGTGAGGCTGGATGAGGAGGAAATAAAAAATGTCAGTGCATTTTAGTACTTGAGTAGTGTGATGAGTAAGGATGGAAGTTAAGAGGGTGAAGTGCTTGAAAGGGTACAACAGGGAAGAAAGGTTGCTGGTTCTTTGAAAGCAGTGATAAGGAACTGGGAAGTGAGTGTGAAATTTAAAAAGTCGCTGCATGACGGTATTGTGATACCAGCCTTAACATATGGAATTGAAGCTTGGACATTGTTGGAAGGACACAAATCAAGAGTGAGAACAGTGGAAATGAGTTATTTGAGTGGAGCATGTGGAATTACGTGGAGAGACTGACTGACAAGTGAGGAAGCAACAGAGCGTTATGGTGTGGATGTGGATGTGATAGAAAGCATTTGGAGAAATACATTGAGGTGGTTTGGCCATGCGGAGAGGATGGAGAGTGAGAGGCTAACAAGGAAAGTGTATGCGAATGAAGTGGAGGAGGAGAGAGAGACGGGGAGGCCGAGGATGAGATGGAGGGGAGAGGTACGAGTATATGAGAGAGAGGGGTGTGAACTGGTAGTAGGGCATTGTAATGGCATTGGACAGGGCGACATGGAGGCAATTTGTTCATGGTCACCTCTTACAGGATTGAGGCATCTGGCAATAGATAGATTGTAATGACAACAGATATATAATGTTCGCAACTAGTTTTCAGTTTCTGTGAGTAAGAGATTACTGCAGCCCATACAGCTGTACCAAGGCCAGTTGAAATTTAGTTGCCTTGTTGTACAGGCTGAAGTTTCATTTGATACCTGGTACTTAGGCAGGTTATCATACTCCAAAATCACACAGTTCTGTATTATTACTGCACTGTTTAATCAAGTACTGTGTATCATAATTCATTTAGAGGAGAATGCAAACAAGTAAGTCGATTCAGAAATTAAATTTTTCATTAATGTATAGTGGTCTGGTGGTTTAAGCGAACAGTTAGTTGGATGGTTATATGTTGCATGCAGGGTCAAATCCTCCAACAGTGGCCAAAGTTTTTTTTAGTCATATGCAGTAATGCCACAAGCAGCATAGACTGGTCACTAAACCTTAATTATTATAGAATGCAGTAGCATAGCCATGGACCCATGCACTATATAAAGGGCAATATGAAACTGGCTGTTATCGTTCTGTCATTAATGTACTGTTAAAATGGCACCATTGTGTCTGGCAGGAGACAGTGAATATGCAGCACTGGTGTCGAGGGAGGCACAGGTAGCAGCGGAACATGAGGAGCTGCTGTCCATGAATCATGATCTAATGCGCAAACTGCAGGCTGAGCGAGCTGAGATAACACGGCTTAGGGAGGAGATACAGGAAATGCAGACACTCTACGGTTACAGGTAATGCTGTCTCAGGACATAAGAAGCCGTGGCATGCAGTTTAGCCCCTTCATTATGCTAACATCTTTCATTATGCAGTACTGTACTGACATTCCTTGGGTTAAGCAGTTCTTTGTTTTTTTTTAATTCAACCTTATAGAAAGGTCTTGCAGTAGAGTAGTTCATAACATTCATTTGAGTACTGTAGTATATACAGTATGTATATTTATTTTTATCATTGCAGTGTGTTCAATTTATTATTACAGTATAGGGTATCCTGTGTATTATTATCCATCCATCCATCATCCAGTACTGCGTTACCCCATGAGGAGCGTAGGAGCCCGCGGCCTGGCAAGTTGGTCCTTACATTTAAGATGAGAATGACCAGCCCCACTCATCCCTGAGTGCCATTACATGAGCAATAAACTCCAACCAACCCTTGGATATAAACCTACATAGGCTCAATCTGATTAGAGCTCCGTAATTACCCACAAACCACTAGTGACATGTAAATTTCAGTTTAAACAGTCATCTAGAACACAACCTTTACATAACTTGGGGAGCATTTGGATCTTGTTATTGACATGATTTTACGCAACCTAGGGGAGACTTCTCGTAGTGAAGGGATTAGAGACAGTGTTCATTAATGCCTTCAGTATGAGGATGTCTATATTTTTATATTGATTTTGTTCACCTTAAGAGATATCCCTGATAGTGGAGGAGTGAAAAGATATTGGTAGTTTTGTCTTTTAGCTAAAGGTAGTTGGACACTATTTTTTTAATTTAAAATGGCACAAGATATTTTTATTTATTTTATGTATTTATTTATTTTTTACATACGCCCTATGTGTGTTCATTGATTAGGTATACTTTAAAAGGTTAAATCTGACATGTAAATTTCAGTTTGAACAGTTGTCTAGAACACAACCTTTACTGGTACATAATTTGGGTAGCATTTGGATCTTGTTTTTGGCAGATAATTTTACTCAGGCTAGGGGAGACTTCTGGTAGTGAAGTGATTAGAAACAGTGTTCATTTACTCCTTCAGTATGAAGATGTTTATATTTTTATGTTTATTTTGTTCATCTTAAGAGATACTTATGATAGTGGAAGAATGAAAAGATATTGGTGACTCTATCAGATATGTTTATGTGAAGCTGCAGAACTTGGTGAATGTTTTTGGCGTATCAGATGGAGACCGGATTCCGGGGGCTTGAATGGTGGATGAATGGAAGTGTGACCCATTGGATTGGAGAAATTTGGGCTGTCTGGGCATTGCTACTCCTCGCCTTGCCCTAGGGTGGGAAAGGAGGTCTGGATGATGATGATGATGATGATGATGATGTCTATTAGCTGATGGTAGTTGGACACGATTTTTTTACCGAATGTTGCACAAGATATAAATGGATGGACAGATGGAATGATGAAAGGATCTTTCAAGAATGTAAAATAGGATTGATGTAGTTAAAGAAAATAAATACATGTACATAAAGATGAGTTGACGATGTTGAGGGAATAGAGTTTTTATGTGGAGAAGAAGAAAACAAAGAACAAGGTGAAGAAATTATATGGGAAAGTATTGTATATGAGAGAGGGAGATATGTCTTGGAAAGAGTTTTCACCACCAGGCAGGAACAAAATTGCCGAGAGATGATTTTGAGGTCACATTTTGCATACTGCAGCATCTGGCAGTAAGTAGATAGATAGGTAGACAAATAAAAATACAGTGGACATACTGTACATAGGTATTTACCACCAACCCTTGAAGAAAAGGCCATGATAATATTCATTTCATTCATTCATTGCCAGATGCCATGTATCCCAAACAGGGTGGCCAAGGGCTTAGAGTTAATTGTTTTACAGGGAGGGGCATTAATCCTCCACCAACCCCACTTGACACGATAATATTGATGATGATAAATTTAATATGCTTTCAGTGTGTTTATATTCCAAAGCTCTTATCTCACTTGAGCAAATATTTTCTTCTGTATTACTTGTAATTGCAGGTGTTTATTTAATTTTTTCTGTTTATCTTAGGACATACTCATATGACAGCAGTGAAAGCGACGGTAGTGAGAGTGCCGGAGAAAGTGACACTGAGGAAGATGTAAATAACCAGCTGTCTCATGTTTCCAAGGCCAATGCTGCCCTCCAGGTAAGTGGAAAGGAGAAAGTCAGGAGGCAAATAGGGGAAGCTATGAGAGGGAGAGTTAGTTGAAAGTTTGTCACTGGTAAATGATTTGTCTGGTAGATAAAAAATGGTTTGGAAGATTTTACTGTATATCCTTCCTGTATACCTTGAAGTGGAATGACATAACAAGGTCAGGTTAAGATGCTGACTGTGACCTTATTATGCGATTCCACTTCAGGGTGCACAAGAAGGATATATAATCTTCCATACTGTTTTTGAGCATAGTCATCTTTAACAAATGAAATAATTGGTTTCATAGATCCCATTTATTATGGACAGCAGCAGGTATTTTTCATCCACTCACTTGATGTAGTGCTCCTTACTTCTTCCCCTCATCTTTATCATTCATTTTGTTTGTCTACCCTTTCTTCCTATTTCTCCTATCTTTCTTGTCATTTTTTATTACTCTTCTTTCCTTTTCAGGAAGCTTTATATTGAGTGACAAACCTAATGGTTTCCTGTAAGCCAGGAAACCATTTACAAATGCAGGGTGGTAACTATATGTCCAACACACATCTTTCCTACATGTCAACTAGTGGGTTGGCTGAGGGTTCGTGCCCCTTCCCCATAAAACCACTAACTCAGAGACAAACAGCCACCCCTTATGGAATTATTGCATCTGGCTATAGATAGATAGATGGACAGACAATAGCAAGTATCATGAGATTAATATTAGTCATGACTGATATCGCTGGAAGTTACTCAGTACCTGTATTTCAAAGATTTTCATGCTGCTGTCTTGGCACTGGGTAGAAATCTCACTCAAGTGAAAGTTAGGAATTATCAAGTCAAAGTGATACTACAGTGCATAATGTGACTTTTACTTACCAGGAGGAGAAACAGGAGCTAATGAAGCGAATTCATGAGGAACGTGAGGCAGTATTACAGCTGCGAGTGAAGCTACGGCAGTGGAGGTGTCCACCACAAAACACACCCATCTCACCTGTTTGCTAGTCCACACTTTGTACATACTCTCATGCTCCCTCGTTGCTCACTTTTTCACACACACACACACACACACACACACACACACACACACACACACACACACACACACACACACACACACAGTTATGCAAGTCTGTTTGCTGATGATGCAAAGATCCTGAGGAAGGTAGAGGCAGAGGAGGACTGTAAAATGCTGCAGGAGGGTCTGGATAGTATACATGATTGGAGCCAGAAGTGGGAAATGAAATTCAATGCAAAGAAATGTAAAATATTGGAAATGGGCAAAAGTACCAAGAGGCCATCACTGAATTATGTGATGGGTAATGAACCTATCACAAAAGCGATAGAAGAGAAAGATTTGGGAGTGTTGGTCCAGGATGATTTGTCTCCTGAAAAACATATTAACAAGACAGTTAGAGAGACATATAAACTCTTGACTAACATAAGAGTAGCATTTCATTACATGGATGAGGAGATGATGAAGAAATTGATAGTGGTCATGATCCGCCCCAGGTTAGAATATGCAGCAGAACTGTGGTCCCCACACAAAAAGAAAGATATAAACAAGATTGAGAGAAAACAAAGAACAGCAACTAAGATGGTCCCCAGTCTGGCAGATCTGTCATACAGAGAAAGGCTGGAAAAGCTGGATTTTCCTTCCACAGAGGAAAGGAGAGAGAGGAGCGACATGATTGCAGTGTTCAGGACCATGATGGGAGTAGATAAAATTGACAGAGAAGATCTGTTTTTATGGGATAAGAGAGTAACAAGAGGACACGGAATGAAACTGAAGAAGCCAAGCTGCTTGAAGGCTATCAAGAAATATAGTTTTCCTTATAGATGTATAGACCTGTGGAATAACCTGGACAAGGAGATCGTCCAGTCTAAAAACTTAAACGAGTTTAAAGCAAAATTTGACTTTTTGAGAAACAGAGATGGGATCCCACGATCGTAGCTCATTTCCTGTATATCACAACTAGGTAAATACACACACACACACACACACACACACACAGTTCTCCTTGTCAGTGCACTACTACTTCTGTATGACATACTGGTAGTTTTTTCACCCCTTCAGGGATACTTTCAGTTACATTATATATTTAAACACAGATAAACACCTCATGACACATACCCCCAGTACCAGAAATTGCCGTACCTTAGTCCTTTTCTTAGTCATTCATGCATCCTTATGTACAGTCTCTCCAGACATACATACTTTATTCTCCATTGGATATATCATCTGTGTTCAATTTACTTTACACTCAAATTATCACATCCCTCCACTACACCTTACACCTCCAGGCAGTCCATTCATGGCAGGGAGAGCATCACTTACGGCAGCACATAACACATTATAGCACATTGCAGCACATCATTACACGACCTAGTGCAACAAAGCACAATACAGTGCATTATAATTCACCAAAATGCATAACAACACATAATATGGCAGACATATTAGGCAGGCATTGTACGGCTTGGCAGTCAGCATCCAGTCCACAAAATACAGTATACACCAAATAATATACACAACACAACACTACCTTTCAACACAGGACAAACAAATGATCACAATTTAACCCATTCAGAAGACAGGCAACACACTTCCCAAACTAAACAACATATCCTTTGAGACATCCAGACTTGCTGAAGAAACAGGTAGTAAGTGTGATGCAACTCACTTATACTGCATTAAGGATATGCATGTAACTATACGTACAGTGTACTGTATATTGTAACTAGTACCAGAGGAACAAGATCTCATGCTGGTATCTGAGCATGATCTTGTGTGAAGTATTTTTCTCCCTATTTAGTTTTTTCTAGTACAGTAGTTACATTAATACATACATAGAGGTGAAAATCAAATATGCAACTGCCTATATCAAAATATTTTGGTTTTATCTGTAGACTGATTTTCCTCAAGATATAAAGACTGACTGTGTGAATATGCTCCAGAAAATTAATGCAAAAGTATGTTCATGTTAATAATATTTTCCAAGAAATCCAGGATGGAAGAAATGAAGAAGTAGATCTCAAAGAATATTTTTCATATTTATGGATGCAGCTGTTAACTGTATAAGAAGTTTTTAGTTTAGTAGATAAATTGTGATGAAATTTATATCAGTGATGCAAATATAGTACCATAATCTCTCATATGTATAATGATGCTTTCGGACTGCTTTTCTGTATGTATCATTATCTTTTTGCGTATTTTGTGCTTTCTAGTTTATAGTACTATGAAAATAGATTTTAATTGCTTTTAAAAAGACACAGGTAAAGCAGTTGCCTCATGTGGCAGATATCCTTATTTTCCAACCCTAGATACAATACCATATTCTCTTGACTCACCTCTAGAAGTAAGGCCTTCTCATACAAACCATAGTCCCAGCCTATCACACATACTCAGCAGTGAATAAGCAAAATCAGATCTCATTTGTGTTCTGTTATCCATTCATTCTTGGTCTTAATTGTATCTCCCGTCTTTTTTGTGTTTTATTTCATTTCTCACTCTGACTTTGGGTGGGGAAAAGGGCAGAGGTATTGATATTTCCCAGCTCAGTTTCATCTTGTTCCTGAGTATTGAGTAGCTTTTGTCTCTGTTCATCTTTATCATTTATTTCCTTTACCTCATTTTATCTCCTCTTTCTACTGCCTCCTTATATTAAATATCTTAGTCCTTACCATATGCACTCTTCACTCCTACTCTTCATCCTTATATTAAAAATCATAATTCATACCGTATACACTCTTCACCATTACTCTTTCATTCTGTTATATCTCTTTCTCCACTTCAGTCCATAACCTTTAAAAAAATATAATATTCTCAGATATTTAAATTTGTTTATGCACTTGACAGAGAGTGCAGTAGGCTGGTGTGATAGATATATTACTATAAAACGCTATTTCACTGTACTACAAAGTGCCAAACAAGAAGTCATATATTGTTCCTGTCACTGAGCTTGGAATATCTAAGGAGTTTTATCCATATTGTTCTTGGGATTGAACTGCTTCATCCACACATCAGCTGCTATATTATGCTTGCATGTGGTTCACAGTTGAGTGGGTCTGTGAGTTTCAGGTTGCAGTACACTGTAGTCTTATTTTTTAGGTGTTTTTGTGGATAGGTTTTTAATTTATATCATTATTGGTCAGTGTTTCATATTTCATCAGACCATCTCTCATCCCCAGTGATATATACGGTACTGTATGTCCTCCTCTAAGTTCTCGTGGTAAGGACAGTGATATCAAGATTTTTTTAAATTTTTAAAATTATACAGTAGTCTTATAAATATTAATCTTTCTTGAATTATTATCCCCTTTTTTTTCTCTTCTTCTTCTTCTTGTTGTTCTTCTACCTGGGCTTATTAACCCGCCCCATACCGACTAATTTATTGCAAAACCCACCCCCAAAACCCAACAAATTTTTGATTTTTGATTTTTTTTTTTTTTTTTTTTTTTTTTTTTTTGCTCGAACCTCCGCTTTTTATGAGAAACATCGAAAATTCAGAGAGAAAGCGCTCACCTGAGGTTAAAAATGCCCTAAACAGGTGAGAGACCCCTCACCTGGTACCGCTTTCTGTGAAGCCGCATTCCATAAAAAATGCTTTCTGCGGGAGGGAAACTTAACCAAAACCACTCAAAATAGGTAGATATTTATGTGGTATGAATTTATATGTAGTACAAGAGTATATCGGTTTTCACACAATAATATAGGCGATATAAGCGTTGTTCACTCACCAAACACATCAACATAGCTCACCTACCTTGGCGACGTTACCTTCTCATCACTTCTGCTCATTACTAACTCTGGTGCCACGTAATCTTTGTCCTCCACATTGGGAATCATTTTCGCCTTGAATTTTGTCATCAGAGAGACTGTGGTGCTACATGTCTTTACTGGCCAGGTCACTGCTAACAGGTGAGTTGCCGAGAAAATGGCGTGTGGGGGGGAGGGGGGGTTACACAGGGTCAGGCAGTATCGCCGCCTGGCTGGGGGTAGAGGAAGGTCTCCCACATATGCCTACCAAAAATCTCCTACGAAACTTGAAAAATGTGCAAATGACAGGCCTTTCAATTGCAAAACGTACGATGCACGTCCTGGGGACTGAGCGTGAAAAAAAGTTGCAACGTGCATCGTACGTTGAGGGTACGGGGCAGGTTAATAGGTTACAGTGAACACCTGCTGCACAAGCATAGTAAGTTTTCATTTATATTGGTATTATCATGAACTACAACAAGAAGTTAAATGTAACAGTAAAAGTAGCCTTAATATATTAACATACTATGCCTCAGACATTTCAAGTTTTGAACATGAAGTGTGAGTTTGACATCCAAAGTGGCAGTGTTGTCATTATGGGAATATCTGCTGAAGTAGTATTATGGTCTCTGTTGTTCTCTAAATAGAGATATAGTTGCAGTACAGTACAGTATTACAGTACTTATTAGAACATATTTCTTCTTAATCTGTGCTGCCTAAGGACATAATTTTTAATTTATTCTTGCTGCTACCAGTTGACTTGATGCAGGTTAGGGAAGCCGGAAGTGGTGAAGGAGTTAAAAAGGCTGTATTTTTAAGCTTTCCTAAGTGAAGAAAATCATTTGGAAATAGCAAGAGTGAAATCTAAAATACGTCATTGGATATAGAGGATTAAAATCTCGTATTGTCAGTTCTTGAGTTGGGTGTTCACTACCATCCTTTTCTTCTAGTCTGTTGCTGATAATGTCAATTTTCTCTTGTTTCATATTTCCATCTGCTAAAAGTTGAAATTTTAAAGATTGATGCTTCTGAATGAAAACTGTCATCTATCATGGTAATGGTAAAGAAATACTTGAAGGTAATTAGACAATTTTATTTAATTTTGTCTTGAGGTAATGGTTTAACATTGTGGGAGTTTACTTTTGATCTCTTGTATATAGTATTCGGTCTCTTGCAGCTAACAATATCATTTGCTTTTCATGCACCATTTTTGTTATTTCTCAATTCCTAAGTGCTTTATTCATTCACAGAGCACCATATCCTTACTGTATATGTACAATATTCTACCTTATTCTTTAATTTTCATGTTTTTATTAAGACATTCATTCATTTGAAAGTCATTTGTGTAAAGACTTCTCAGTTTTTAATGTTCCTTTCCTATTGCTTTATTTGTGTTTTGTGCAGAAGTGTGAATTATTGTCATGCATTTTATACATTATCATTCTACAAGTTTATTTAATGTTTTAGAGGATATGAATCTTTCTGTAATGCAGCACTACACGTGTGCAACAGCATTGCTAAGTTAAAACTAGTAAATGGACATTCTTTGTCTGATTCCTGAAACACTGGATAAAAGATTCACCACTTATTCAGAAATCATGCTATAGCATTGCTTACTGCAAAAATTATTATTGAAATAAAAATCCAGTGTACGCCGAAAGCTGTACAGTTACTGTTATTCTTGTTCCAAGATATACCAGTATGATGAAGCTTCATGTTTATAGGTACTGTTTATGGACGTGATTGAATGAGTACATATTTGTAGTGCTGTGTAAGCTCTTCCATCTGCTGGAATTGATTACCTCAACACTGAAGGATCAAACTAGGTAGGGCTGCATGTGGCTCTTTGTGCTTTGAAATATGAGTTGTTAAATTTATATTATATAAACATAAATATCTATCTATATATATATATATATATACTGGTATATATTGTCAGGTCCAGGAAGCTGTAGGGTAACATTCATCATTAAGGCATCACTCTGTCCATACCTTTCAGAGGATTGGTGAATGTCTGTGTTTATTATGAATAAACATTTTAAATTTTTACATACCTGTACCTCAGTGATGATAAGTCATCACATTTATTAAAGCAGTTACCGTAATGGTTTTATGATAAGCATTTTGGAGCACTTTATAAGTTACTGTTGCACCCAATTTCACCTTACAGATATGAGTTGCTGTTGCACTCATTTTGCCATATTTAATGTGAAATTTGAAATTTGGATAGTATACTTTGCATATGATACACTTTAATGCTTAAGGATCATGTAATAAATATTATTTCCGTTATATTTTATCACACAACTACATATTACTGTAAGGAAAATTTATATTCAAACAATACCCAGCATGTCACACATTCTTGCTGCATGCATTACACTACCAGATATATGTATGGAAGCAAATATATGATGGCAAAATGCCCTCTAGTTCATTTTATGTTTGCAATAAATATAAGGACATTATATTATTAAAATTTCAAAATGGCAATCATAGGTACTCTGTAAAATCACAATACAATACTGTATTTTGAGGAGGTATGGTTACCTGTTGGTAAATGCAAATTATTACTCTTCCATGATTCAGTTTATTCACACTCGTACAGTTTTAGATACCATATTTTCCACAAAGCTGATGTATATATAAATCACCTTGGACCCAAAGTTAGGCATTTAGAAGTGAGATGTGACGGTACACCAGCAGCCAGTACTGCATGTCATTGCTTAAGCATGCAGCAGCCTTGGAATTAAGAACACTCATAATGGAACCACAGTACAATATGTACACAGTGTTCTTAATACATCACACAGGTATAGTTGTATTCATTCATTATTACATTATATGGATACCATTTTGTTAGTGTTCACATCATCTAGTCCAGTGCATAAAATTGCTCACATTTACTGCACTGCATAACTACATTTGTTCTTAAACTGTTCCAAATTTTATGAGAATCTTTAACTTCTGAAGTTCACCATACTTTGTAAGAAACTACTTATCACTGTTATTAGAGAAATTTTCTCATGTCCAGATAATGAGATACTGATAATGAGGATGTTGTGTAATTTTCTGATAAACTCACTGTTCTCCAGTCCAGGTTGATCAACACAGTACCTCAGATCATCCTACATTATTCTCATGAAGTGCGATAATTCTGTGCCAGCCTGATGAAGTGCTGACAGAGAACTATATTACAAGTCACATTGTCATTTTGAAGAGCATCTCGCATCTCATATATTAACAGAACCAAGAGTTTTGTAATGCATTTTTATCTAGGATGTGAAACATTTCAATATTGTACAGTTGAGCCATGTAATTTCAGGGGATATTAAGAGGATATTAAGGCTCCTGGTGCTAGCATCATGCCACAGTGTTCATTATGTGGTGGGATATTTGCATGATACTGTCGTCCTAGGTTTTGTGCCTTGTAACTTGTTGATTTATGTCAAAGTCTGATCTGTTGCTTAAAACAAATAAAATAAAACCTCTACATTACTTTGTGATTTTCCATTTTTCATTAACTGTTACAGGAAGCCATTTCAAATGGGAATATAATTGGGTGGTATTAAAATAAAACCCTCTATTTACTGGTACAAAAGGCAGTAGAGCATTTAAGAGTTACATACCCCAAGCCAACTTAAGACTGACTCCTGTAACACTGAATTCACTGGACTAAGGGAAACTACTGGTATGTCATAGAAATCTTCAGCTAGGGACTGAAACAAGGGTAATCCACTCAAATAAGGTGGGTAAGAGACAGCCTGATGTGCATGCTGGTAGTACAAAGCACCTACCACAATTGGTGAATAGCCTTCATTTGATGCTGTTGTTGCCCTGGGAGCAGATGCGGCCCCTGCCCAGAAACAGAGCCTTCTCATCCTGCCCTTCATTATGCAAAGAGGATCCGGTCCAACCTAGAGGAGCACCATCCTGTGTGAAGGCAGTTGCTCCCTACGTAGTTTTTACACAAAGGGAATGATCCTCCATGGTCATTTCCCTGCTCCTTCCACTAGCTGGAGACATCAAATGTAATCTAGAACCCCAAACACATTTGCCAGTTTGCTCCCTACACATCATAAGAACCTGGCAAATACGTGGATATGTTTGATGTAACTCGTGCAGAGAATGGATTCACACTACATGCACTACACTTGCAAATGCCAGACAACACCACAGCACATGGGCATGTGACAGGTGAAACCCCTCCACAAACACTCCTGTCATGCCTGACACAATTCCCCCTCCCCCCCTATCCAGCATCCAGAAACCCCCTTACTCACAACCACAGCCAGCCACCACAACTCAACCCCTGTGCATAAACACAACACCTACAACACAGACCAATGCTAGACATGCCCCATTCAGATCATGTAACATAAACATACTACTACTCATGGTTGATAGACTTTGCTCCAAAACACCACAAACCGAAAACTTTCTCCACAAACATAACATGTACACTGCACTCCTCCAAAAAAAACAAAGCTAACACACACAACCACAAGACTCCACACATCAGACACTATTCAAACACCCAAACAGACAGAACTGACAACTATGGAGGAGGCCTCATCACTCATTCAGCCACTACAAAGACATAACACAGACAACACAATTATACTTCCATTCCAGAGTGATACCATATTAGAATCTATCTATCTATCTATCTATAGCCCGACGCCCTAATCCCGCAAAGGGTGGCCGCAGACAAAACGCCTCCAAGTCACTCTGTCACCCACCATTTGACTCCCCTCCTCCCAACTCACCCCCCCCTCCCTCATATACCTCTCAACTCCATCCCTCCACTTCATCCTTGGTCTACCCCTCCCTCTCCCTCCCTCCACCTCACCTACATACACCCTCTTAGTCAGTCTTTCATTCTCCATTCTCTCCACATGTCCAAACCACCTCAGTGTATTTCTCATAATCTTTTCAACCACATCCACATCTACCCCACAACGTTCCTTCACTTCTTCATTCGTCAACCTGTCCCTCCACGTCACTCCACATGCTCCTCTCAAGTAACTCATTTCCACTGCTCTCACTCTTGACTTGTTCCCCTCTTGCAAGGTCCACGCCTCGCTTCCATACGTCAGGGTAGGGATCACAAACATGAAATCAACACTTTCAGCATTTACATTCCCCCGACATCCCACACTGTACCAGTTCAGTGCAACCCTAAGCTCCTTACTCGTATCACAGACACTAAAGGGTATCATTGCTGGGGCTTTTAACACTCAAACCATTGCTTGGTAAGAAGCCCACCACGACATTTGATAAGGGCTTCACATAACAATACAGTTCAATGACATTATTCATTCTCATTGACACCTCATAGTACATCTACATCCCACAACAGGTAATCTGCACTCCCTCCTCCCCAGACATCACACTCTGTTCATTCACACTTTCACACACCACCACCTAAAGGATGGAACTCAAATGCCCATAAATCACCTCCCTATCACCATCATCATGACATCATCACCACATAAATACACTCCAAACCAAAGCAATCACACATCATTTAAACAAACTACAAGAAAGCAGATTGGGTAAAATTGGCTGAAGAAAACATCACTACAGCTTCCATGTCATATTATATAATGAATTATCTAAACATACAATGGACTGGGTCAAAGATACATGCTCTATTTCTTGACACCTCCTGAAGGTCATTGTGCCCATTCTAAAGAAGACAAAATCATGCAGGGTGCATTATGGTTGATTTGCCACAAGTTCTGTGATATATGATGTCTTGACAGAGGTCGCCATGAAGTGCTGCTTAGTGGTCCACTGATTTCTGACCAACACTCTTTTGCTTCTCTTCAATTTCTTGAGATATATTTGCTCTTTCTTGAGTTATGAGTTGACTCACTTGAGCCAGCTGATTGTAGCTATTATTTTTTAGCCTACTCCCCCTGGGGAGGGGGGGAAAGAATACTTCCCCAGTATCCCTGCTTGTCGTAAGAGGCGACTAAAAGGGGTCTTTTTGTCTTCAGTCTTTCTCTCCTTACTGTCCTCTTCTGCTCTTCTGTCCTACCTCTGTTATTGATATTTCCATGATTCTTCCGGCCTTTAGTTTCCCTCTACTCCTACAGTGCCATACAGCCACATTATGACTTGGTGCTAATTCTTCATTATTCATTCCAACCATTTTAACATATGACTAGGCCTGATGAATGACCAGACACGTGATGCAGTCTTTACCTCATATGCTTGAGCTGCAATTGTTTCCTGCCTGCTTGGGTGTTGCTGAGCCAAAATTTGTTCTGATGGTTCTAAGAAACCAAGACTGAGGTGTCCTTAACCTCCCTGTTTTTTCTCTCTCTTTGCATAAACCAGGGTGTTTTTGGCCTCTTCATATTGTTTCCATCCTTATGGAGAAGCTTAAATACTAATGGTCATGGTGGCAGCTTAACTAGTGAGGCTCAGTTTGTCTTCTTGTTTCAGATTTGGAGGAGTTTGCTTCCAAAGTGATCAGAGCATTAACCTCTAACTCCATTCCAGATATTAATAAAACTGCCTGGGTAGCCAGAACATGATTAGGATATCTTATGGTCAAGCAGGGTTAAGATATTCCCAGTGCATGTATATCTTATGAGATGTGCCCATCTTTTATCAAGGAACTAAATACCTGTGCTGTATCAGACTTTTTTCTTTTCCTTTGTGTTTCAGGAACCCATCTCACTCCATCTTTTTAGGTGGAAAAAAAGAGCTAGGATGATGACAGAATTTATGACCAAAAGACAACAACATGTATCAGGCTCAGACTAACAGACAAACCACGTTTTCATTAAAAATGGCCTTTTTTTTTTTTTTTTTTTTTTTTTTTTTTTTTTTTTAAATAAGTTTCTACTTCCCCATACGAGAGCTGTTTCTGAACTGCTACCACCATACAGACTCCCAGGATTACCTGTATAGTATATTAAATTAATAAATATTTTCTTATGAAAGAACCATAATGCTGTGCTGGTCATATGCTATGTTTTACATCAAGCTTATTATTATTTTTTATTTTTCTTATATTGTTGTACTGATGTCAGTATTACAGTGAAATGATACAAGCAGCATATAAGAAAATCTCAGGGTGTAGGGATTATTCCCCCAAGCTAGACCTCGATAGATCATACAGCCCTGCTAGGGTGATGGGAGAATGCTACCCCTCCCAGAGAGGCAGTGGGGGCACGGTAGCACAGTGGTAGCGCGCCGGACTCGTAATCGGGGGATTGCGAGTTCGAGCCTCGCCCGGGCTGCCGTGCCGGGAGTGGTAGCTCGCTCCTGTAACCCTAGCGGGGCTATATAGTCCAATACAGGGCTTAGCTCGGGGGAACTCCATTTCTCCATTTTCTCCAGAGAGGCAGCTACCCGGGCGGGGTGCAAGCTCTCAACCTTGCGATCTTGAGTTAAGCGCTCTACCACTGAGCCACCCCACTCCCCCAGTCTCAGGGCATAACGCAGAAAATTTGTTGCTAGGGAAAAGGTGCTAGAATGTCTCCCAACATGTTCTGTGTGGCATTAAAATACTGCACAGCAACTGAAGTTCTGTTAATCTCATAATGGAATAAAAATCAAGTAGTCATGACAACATTTATTTAAAACAGTTAAGAGAGACACTGCATAACTGCATCTACCATAACTACAGCACTGCAAAGTACAGCACAACACCTCATGCACTGCTCAGGCCTTGTGTCTTGATCCCACTAATTAGATGGGGGACTTTTGTACTAATCCACCAGATACTGTATTACTTAAAGTCATGTAATTTATCAGTATTCATACTCCTGTCTGCAAAGTTAATACTGTATTCCTTAAATTCCATGACAGAAGCTAGACAAACTGCACAGTAGAACACAGATGTCACAATTAATAGTTCTCACACTTTGCTATAATGGAATAAGAAGTTGGAATTATCACTATTAAACAATACTGCTTCAGAATGTGAACTGTAGCTATGGTAAATTATTTTTCATATGTATATGTATGACAAGAATCTAGTAATCATAAACCATAGAAGATAACATATCATCCTGGACTGCTGGTACTGTTTCTAAATTTAATGAAGGAGAACAAAATTATATTATGGTAATTTACTGTCTTTTACCACGAGGCGAAATAGATGCTGATCCCTTTGGCATGCTCAACCTGGGGGAAATACATGTCCACCATTGTACGAGTACTAGAGGAAACAATGAGCTATATTAGGAAGGCAATGGTTTATGAAGATCAAATATGGCAGACCTTCCCATTGCACTGCTAACATAACCAGGAATGTTACTGCACAAATTGAAATGCACAAATCGAGTCATTGACATCCATGTTGTGTAAGTGCAATCTCAAAATTTTTCCAAAACCCCCCTCTGGCCCTCTTGAGATATGTTTACCCCTCCTGCTGATCACATTTAACATTCAATGTAGTACACATGCACAAAATGCATTTCATACAAATCAGTCTCACGGAAACTGAGGATCTACTGTATGTGCATAATCATCCATGTGCTCTGGAACATCATGTCAAAATACAGGCAGTGTACACATAAATGCAATAATAAAAACCCTACATGAATATTTAAGCAGGATGGTTTGCAGTCAGTTCATTATACTTCCCACCATTTTTTTTTTTCCAAATGAACATACCAAACATCAGTAAATTAATTTCTGACAAGCAATAACATTAATGCACAACAAGGACTGAATTTATACATGTATATTTGATATGCAAGATATTATTCAAAATTAGAACTGACTTACTTAAACCTGACCATCAATGGGGCAAGCCATTTGGTGTCTAAAGCTCAATGACAGTCCCTTTCTTAACAGTGCATCTCAACCATCTTCTTGGCATGTACTTTCACTGTAATGTTAAGGACTCGATAACCACTGAATAATATACAGTATTCTGATCCAGCTCTAGTATATCAAAATTTGAAATTCATATCCATACAATTACAGTACTGTAATCCTTACTAGAAACAAGCAATGAAGAGAAAAACAATCTAGGTATCGCAAAAGTACACAATAAATGTTGTGATTTATAGATACAAGATACTGAGGTAATCTCTTTGTCTTTGACAATCCAACAAGGCAACAAGAATAAATGGATACCCTTACTATAGAGTATGCTTCACCTTACAACAACCACAAAACAAGACACATGACACTATAGACAGACTGTTAGCTGTGAACACACAAACCATGTGCTGTACAACATTCTCATCAATATGGACTTTACATCCATCACAATACAGTGGACACCATAAGGTTATATGATTCTAACAGCACAGGATTTACAAGGAACATAATGTCGTGTTTTGGAGGGCTCATGGAACACCACATCTACATTTAACAAAGACCACTTGACTCTGATCTAGGACCTACAGCACCAGAATTTTACTTCAATCACATGGATGTACCTACAGCAACACTGCCACCTGAGGACCTGGGTGTACTTTAAAAAACATGCATGTACAGTACAGTTGTTCAGAAAAATAAGGTGCAGAATAGTTAATGAAGATCAGTCTCTGACAAATGACCTATCAAATACTGCTCTATTGTAGCCTAACCTACACTTATGAATGATAGTCATTCTAATTCTAAACTTATCCTTACATGCTACAGCAGTACTTAACATAAGAATGGAAAAGGTTGTGGAAATTTCATAGTTCAAACTTTCATTATCCCTCCCCTTTTTATTTTATTCTGATCAATTGTAATTTAAATAACAATGATGACTTACTCCAAGACCATAAATGTTTATCTAAGCTGCTTCCATTACATGCATGTAGGACAAGAGGTAGCACAGTACAGTCGAGTCTCATAAAATGCGTGTTTGTCAGCCACGGTTTTCCAATCCACGGCATGGTTCCCGCTCAGAACCGAAAGTAGCAGAAACCACTGTTATATGCTTAAAGCACTGACTTTTGGCACCAAAGTGACACATTTCCGTTGAGATTTCCATGGCGCATGTGTGTGCTGCAAACCGTGGCCATCAGCTGTTTACAGGCAAGCATAACAAGCAATGAGAAGTCAATCATAACTTTTCCCTGGTGACAAGGGCGCATACTACATCCCCCCATTGTTTATTCCTGCACCACCTGCTGTGAGAGTGACCATGAGCATGGTTTCTGAGGACTACCTGACCCTTTTTTTTTGTTCCCTTACTTGACCTTCCAGCGTGATACAATGCCAGACCACAACCTACCTAAGACTTCATCACATAAGGGACAGAAAAAAAAAGCCATCACTTAAAAATGACAAGACAAATGGATGTTATTCGTCGCATCGATAATAGAGAGAAAAAGGCAAGAACATGACAATGACACCACTTCATTTATCTCTGCAGCAGACTTTGAGGGGTTCCTGAGGGAGGCTGAGAAGGAAGAAGTGGGGCTGAGGCAGCGGCAGCATGAGGCACCACCACACTCACCTCATGCTGAGGGGCCCCTAGTTTGCCTCTAGCCTCAGAACCTCCACCCCCACCCCCACCCCTTCCACTGAAGCACTGTGGTCGGTCAGAATCAGGTAAGACCCTATAATATTGTTTACTTAATGTTTAATATTCTTTACTTCCAGTAATACATACATTAAATGATTATCTGAGTGTGTGCTAGTGTTTGCTAGTGACTAGTTGGGTGTAGGTTAGGTGATATGTGGCAACTTGGCCGAGAGGCTAGAGCCTTAAGTAATTTTTCCCATAAGTTATGTTATATATAAACCATGGAATTTCTAAAGCACACCAGTGGTCCAGAACCATATTGCCATAGATTAGATGACTTGACTTTACTGTATCACAAAATATTCTCCTATCTGTGAGAAGCATGAGCTATAGAATGCTAAGTTGCACAGGCCTTCCTAGTTCATGATCGACAAACTGCAGGATATGAGAGTTAGGACTGACTGGAGGTATGGGAACTAGCAATAAAACCCCTCATTACTAACTTTACACAGCACACATAATACATACATTACTGTGTGCTCCCAAATCATTAAGAGTTTTATGTATTATTATTGTTATACCTGCTATATACCAAAACATAATATTCTTCTCTCAACATTACAAGTCTCTAGGTGTATTTATTACTTGAAAGTTATATAAATAATATATGAACAAGAGCCTCCAACTAGGAAAGTTGAAAATGTCAAGAGTAAGTAATTCTCTTTATGCAATTTTGAACAACACAGCACTGATGACTCTAGTAAATAGTCTTCATAAATATACTTCACATTCCCATTTGCATGGTACAACAAGACAAAATGCTGAAGCATATTTTGTTTAGCACTACTGCCATACCAGTTGTAGAAATTATTGGTCCACATTTTCCTCAACTGTACTACTGCTGCTTATTCTCAAATGATATCTGAAATTATATTTCTGTCTATCTATCTGTCTATTGCCAGACGCCTCAATCCCATTCGGGGTGGCCACAAACAAATTGCCTCCACGTTGCCCTGTCCCTCGCCATTTCACTGCCCTGCTCCCAATTCACACCCCCCCTCTCTCATATACCTCTCCATCCCATCCCTCAGTCTCATCCTTGGCCTCCCCTTCCCTCTCCTCCCCTCCACCTCACTCACATACACTCTCTTCGTCAGTCTTTCTTCCTCCATCCTCTCCACATGGCCAAACCACCTCAGTGTATTCTTCCTAACGCTTCCTATCACATCCACATCCACGCCACAACGCTTCTTTATATCCTCATTTGTCCGCCTGTCTCTCCATGTGACTCCACAGGCTCCTCTTAACTCATTTCCACTGCTCTCACTCGATTTGTGTCCTTCCAACAACATCCAAGCTTCACTTCCATACGTTAGAGTTGGTATCACAATACTGTCGTGTAGTAGCTTTTTCACTTCCATGCTCACTTCACTGTTTCTTATCACTGCTTTCAAGGAACCAGCAACCTTTCTTCCCTGCTGTACCCTTTCAAGCACTTCACCCTCCAAACCTCCATCCTTACTCATCACACTACCCAAGTACTTAAATGTACTCACATTTTCCAATTCCTCACCATCCAACCATGCTGTACATTCACCGACTTCACCTCTCTCAAAGACCATCACTTTACTCTTCCCTACATTCACCTTTAGATTCCATTTCTTACACACTCTCCCAAACTCATCCACCAAGCCCTGCAGCTCCCCTTCATCTTCACTCAACAACACAGTATCATCTGCAAACAACAGTACAGGGAGTTTCCAAACACTACCCTCTCTCACCAGGGCCACTCCAATCCACTACCCTACCTTGTGCTTCTTTTATTACCCCATCCATGTACAGATTGAACAACCATGGAGACATGACACATCCTAAAATTATATTTCAATTGTCAAAAAAAATTATTCCATTGCATTTTGAAATTCCCATCTCTTAGTGTAATTTTAACATAAATTACAAGTTAAAGCAAATCTATTTTAATTAAGCTTCTTAACACCTATAATCTCTATTAACATTACACCTTCTGGGCTGTATGATACTGTACTGTATTTCTATCTATCTATTGCCAGAAGTCTTAATCCCGTAAGGGGTGGCTACAAACAAATCGCCTCCACGTCACCCAGTCCAACGCCATTTCACTGCCCTGCTCCCAGCTTGCACACCCCTCTCTTATATACCTCTCCACTCCATCTCTCCATCTCATCCTTGGCCTCCCCCTCCCTCTCTCCCCCTCCACCTCACTTACATACATTCTCCTCGTTAGTCTCTCGCTCTCCATCCTCTCCACATGACCAGACCACCTCAATGTGATTCACCTAATACTTCTTATCACATATACATCCACACCACAACGCTCCTTCACTTCCTCATTTGTCAGTCTCTCTCTCCATGTGACTCCACATGCTCCTCTCAAATAACTCATTTTTCACTGCTCTCACTCTTGACTTATGTCCCTCCAACAAGGTCCAAGCTGCACTTCCATACATTAGAGCTGGTATCACAATATTGTAATGCAGTAACTTTTTCACTTCCATGCTCACTTCCCTGTTTCTTATCACTGCTTTCAAAGAACCAGCAACCTTTCCTTGTTGTACTCTTTCAAACACTTCACCCTCTAAACTTCCATCCTTATTCATCACACTGCCCAAGTACTTAAATGCCCTCACATTTTCCATTTCCTCCTCATCTAACCTCATTGTACATTCAGTGACTTCATTTCTCTCGAAGACCATAACTTTACTTTTCCCTACATTCACCTTTAGATTCCGTTTCTTACACACTCTCCCAAACTCATTTCACCACGCCTTGCAACATTTATGTTTTTACATATCTAGTGGCATTAAATTTAAATACAACAACCCAACAGCTGCAACATACCTCAACAGAGGTCCAGACTCTGACTGCGATGTACCTCAAAAGAGATAGATTCAAATTAATTTCTCGTGCTTTGATTTTGGAGGGGTGCTTATTATAGCTCAAATATGGTAGATACTGACTTGGAAATTTGCCTACCAAACATTTCAGTATGCCCTCTTCCAACTCATACCCATAAAACTATTACCTGATGAAACAGGAAAATATATACAGTATATGTATTTTTTTCCCCAAGAAAACCTGAAATTTCTTAACACTGTAGCAGCTAAACTGTTTCACATACCGACCTACAAACTGAAACATATATCTCATAACATTATGAGCCAGTATTACCAAAAATCAACTGGAGCTTCTTTTTTCCTGCACATTACAGGCAATGCAGATTTTTCCTAAGCTGCAGTTAACAGGTTAAAAGATGTCAGTTTAAGGTGAGGTATTATCATTTACGCTGCATATATCAGTATATGGTAAAATGTATCAATAACTACGTGACCATGGTGCTCTCTACAGTTGTGAAGAATTTTGCATAAAATTTGTCATTACCTATCAAGGCACAGATATTCCTTCTCCTATACATGCCTAACTATAAACATATGAAGTAGTCTCCCTCATACGTAGTCATGGATAATCTCTCCTATATATACCTAACTATAAACATATGAAGTACCTTCTGCCCCACATGCAGTCATAGATGACCGTATTTCCAGACCTGATTATACTGCAGCAGTGTATCAACACTGTAAGTTTACAAACAGTTATGTCAGTACAGTATATATCAGATGTTAATTTTATCATAAATGTTCAGTACATACCTGATATAATAGACTGGTATAGTGGAAGATTTTTTTTTTTTTTTTTTTTTTTTAAATATGATCAGTAGTAACTGGAGACTCAGTTGAAAACCTAACCTGATACTTCTTCAATTCAGTATTACAGAGACTGACAAAGCTTATTCCATTGTAATGATCATTCCACAAGGGAGACACAGGTTTTATGCCACACTGGGAGGTGCAGTATATTTGTGGACCGGAAACTTTAGTATAACACCAAAGGTTTTGGGACATTTGGGACCTTCCATTCATTTCCATATAAAAGCTTAGTTCTGAGGTTTTATTGCACAGTTAATGGGTGCACAAGACAGTGACCTGACTGTTTCTTAACATGCAGTAGTACGTGGGTGGGATCTACTATTCAAGGGCATGCATCTGTGACGTTCACTAGAAGGTACCGTATGTTGACAACACAGTAGAATTCCATCTTTCCATAATATATCATTCCCAAGGCTTTTCAGTCAACTCAAAAGTTGATAAAACATACTGTAGACTGGTGTCTGGGAACAAGTCTTCCCCTTCCCTTGCACAACAGTTGTATACAACAAGGTTGCATTACACCTATACAACAGAACAGACAGAAAGAATACAAAAATATCATGCAGAAAAATATATATAAAATACCTGTTATCACCAGACAAGAGTATCAGGTGATATGAAGAAAGTCTGGATAAAATAAAAAATAAAACTTGATTCTGAAAAGCCTTCTTGAGATTTTATTTTGAGCAATCAGATATGTGATAACTGGAATCCTGCTGCTGTCTACCACATGGCCAAATACAGACAAGTGGAGGACTCGTTTAACCTAGCCCATCTGATGGACATTAGACACAAATAAACTCCTACTGTACACTGTATTATACAACTTTAAAGCACACAAAAGACACATTAATGCTGCATTTGATTGCCTAGGAATTCATTAGCACTGTTTTCATCAATTAGCAAGGTATAATTATCTTATCTTGTTTCCTTTTTCATATCTGCCTATGATACAGTCACTTAGTAATGAATGTTAGATTCTTTCACTTGACTCTGAATACCAAACACTGCTGCTAATGAAACAGGAGAGTGACAAAGAGAAGTAGCCTACATGAAAAGATTCCCCGTGAGGATCAAGCTAGTGATCACTGTATTAAATGGCAAAATACTAACTCATGATTATCTCAAGAGTCATGCACCGTACTAAGAAATAATAATAATTCTGATAATTAAATATAATTCAAAATCCCCTGAACAATGTACCAGTACTATATTTAGTATGGTAGTGGACTATTTATTATAATAAACCTGTACAGCATCCAACGACATGATAAACTTTAAAATTTTCCCATCCTAAGAAGGGCACAATATCCTGAGCAGTAACTGAGAAATTCATGACAAGGTTGAGAAGCAAGATGGCTGATATGACTATGGTAAATTCAGAGGGAGTTGATACCCT
Source organism: Coenobita brevimanus (assembly GCF_032717465.1). NCBI lineage: Eukaryota > Metazoa > Arthropoda > Malacostraca > Decapoda > Coenobitidae > Coenobita > Coenobita brevimanus. The sequence continues at coordinate 65,538,731 of NC_136954.1, read as the reverse complement.
GTGGTACACAGCTGGACAAAAATGCTCTATCTGGTCCACACCCATCAACCTCAACAAGGACTGTCTTACTTATTTTGGTGGTGCAAATCTTGAATCCTGTGATGTAATATTTCATTCTTACTACCTCCAGATGATTCTATTCAGCTTTAGGGATACCTCATTCAGTGATGGGGTAGGTGAAGGATTATAACCTCACAAGTTTGAAAAGTTAATCCTTTGCTGAACAAAATCATCTGAAGATAGCCATAGTAAAGAATACTTTACAGAAGTGACAGGGCTAACCTCTCTACTACAAAGACATCTTTTTCATTTTAATTAACCTGCCACCAGGCAAATGGAATCAATGCTTTCATTCAACTCTCACAGTAATGGAACAAACTGAACCTACATTATATGAAGATAGTACAAGCAGAATAAAATTATGAAAAAAGACATCTTCCTACTGAAGGAGTTAGCATCTTCACTGTCGGAGGTCCTTCATAAAACAATAAAAATTGCAACAATTAATAAAACCATCCAAATTTTGCAAAAAATAAATAGGGAATCATCACTGGAGTTGGTTACAAATAATTTAATATGAAGAGCAGAAACCTGAGGTAGTCTGATAGACCAATAAGTGTGGCAAAGTTGTCTAGGTGTGTATACTACATGGCCTCCAACAAGGAACAAACATCTTGTAAACATGTCATTGTACACATTTCACTTATAACCTATCTGGTGACGTACTTTTTATTTCATTATTGCATTTTGCATTTTCCAGACAATTTTATTCAGCTTAGGACAGACTTTCATACTACAGACAAAAGACTTAGCTTCCATCATCCCATTCACTACTGAGACAACTTACCCAAGACCAATATAACTATCAGGTAATAGCAGGAATACAGTATACCCTCAATACATCAAACTAATTGGGCAAAAGGTTGACAATACAGTTGATGTCCGTTACGGGGGACTGTAATGACATGAGGCCTAATTTATCCTAAATCTTGTTTAATGAATATGTCATGCTGTTATACATGTTCACACTTTTACTTCAACTTTGTGTGAATTTATATTGTGTACCTTGATGCTATATCAATTAATATTAATAACTTCCAATAAATAATACACAACAGAAAAAAAACTACAGTTACAGTACTGTATTTCCTTTTTGCTCGGTCTGGCAGTCACATCACCTCAATAGTTCGACCTTTTGCTTGATATATTTGAAGGCTGTTCAGCAGGCACACATATGTTGACACAGCCAAAGTTTGGATTAAAAGGGTTTGATATAATGAGGGGTTTACTGTGTACAGTATTAACAAGTCCAGTAAACTCTCAGTTATCCACTGTCGCAATATCCGGCCAAACACAATATCCAGCAATGCTGGCTCGGCTCTATCAAAGCAATATCTGGCGCCAAAACGGAACATAACCAGCAGTTGTGTAATATCCAGTACTGATGTGTACCAACCAGTCATAAACGGTAACCGGCACTGTATTATTGTAGTACTGTACTGTATCATTATTTTATTGTATTTTATACTTAATTTTCATCTTTTACACATGGGAAAGTTTTTAGGACAGGGGTCTGAGATGGGCAGTAACACAATATCCAGCTCGACATCAAATATTGAGCCAACTGGGGGTATTATGCAATATCCGGCATTTTGCTTTAACTGGCATAGGGCTTGGCTCAATTACACCAGATAATTGAGAGTTTACTGTATGTCATCTAAGTGGAGCAGTACTAAATAAGCTTTCCTTCAGCAAAGCAATCTTATTCTGGCTTAAGTTTTGCATTTTGGAGTACAAGTGGTTATACAACACAGTACGTCACAAGCCAACATAATACTGTCATGATACTATCATATAAGGAACTAATAAATTATAAAACAAGTCATCATGGTAACAGTAAAATTGAGATCTGGTACTGAAGAACAATCACAACTTTTTATAATGTGTATATTTACCAAGTTGTATTTACCTAGTTGTGATTTACGGGAAAGGAGCTATGCTCGTACTGTCCCATCTCCATAACTACTAAAGTCCAGCCTGGTTTTGAAATCATGAATATCCTTGGCATTCATCAACTCTTTATCCACGTTATTCCATGCTTCAATGGTTCTATAAGGGAAGCTGTATTACTTGATGTCTCTCTTGCATGTGGTCCTTTGCAACTTTTTTCCTTGACATTTATCAACTCTTTATCCAGGTTATTCCATGCGTCAATACAGTACTTGTATAAAGGAAGCTGTATTTCTTGATGTCTCTCTTGCACGTGGTCCTCTGCAACTTTTTTCCGTGACCCCTCGTTTCTCTTTCATCCCACTAAAACAGGTCCTCCCTATCAAGTTTCATTCCCTTGGATACTTTGTACACATTAATCAGATCTCCCATTATTTTTCTTTTTTCTTGAGTTGGGTGATTTAGTCTCAACAGTCTTTCCTCGTATGGTAATTCTCTCAAGCCAGGTACCATATTTGTTACTGCTCTTTGTATTCTTTCAATCCTTCTTATATCCTTCTTTTTATGTGGTGGCTATACCACTGCTGTGTATTCCAGCCTTGAGCGAATCATTGATACAATCAATTTTTCCATCATCTTCTCATCCAGATAAGTAAATGCAACTGTTATATTTCTCAAAAGGTTATATGTATCTCTGGTGATCTTCATTATCTGATTTTCAAGATCACCAGAGATACATATAACCTTTTGAGAAACATAAGTAAGTGTGTGTGTGTGTGTGTGTGTGTGTGTGTGTGTGTGTGTGTGTGTTTACCTTGTTGTATATGCAGGAACTGAGCTGCGCTCGTGGGGTCCCGTCTCCGTTTCTCAATGTCAAATTTTGCTTGAACTCATTTAAGTATTTGGACTGGATGATCTCTTTGTCCAGGCTATTCCACAGGTCTATGCATCTAGACATAAAACTATATTTCTTGATATCCTTCAGGCAACTTGGCTTTTTTAGTTTCATTCTATGTTATCTTGTTACTCTCCCATCCCATACAAACAGATCTTCTCTGTCAATTTTTTCTACTCCCACCCTAGCCCTGAACACTGCAATCATGTCACCTCTCTCTCTCTCCTTTCTTCTACGGAAGGCTGGTCTAGTGTTTCCAGCCCTTCCCTGTGACAGATCTGCCAGGCTAGGGACCATCTTGATTGCTGTTCTTTGTATTCTCTCGATCTTGTTTATATCTTTCTTTTTATGTGGGGACCCTACTACTGTCACATATTCCAGCCTGGGGCGGATCATGGCCAATATCAATTTTTTCATCATCATCTCCTCGTCCATATAATGAAATGCTACTCTTATGTTAGTCAAGAGATTATACATCTCTCTAACTATCTTGTTAATATGTTTTTCAGGTGACAAATTATCCTGGACCAGCACTCCCAAGTCCTTCTCTTCTCTTGCTTTTGTGACTGGTTCATTACCCATCAAATAATTCAGTGATGGTCTTTTGGTACTTTTACCCAGTTCCAATATTTTAACTTTTTTTGCATTGAATTTCATTTCCCACATCCAGCTCCAATCACAAATCCTATCCAGTTCTTCCTGCAGGATTTTACATTCTTCTTCACCTTCTACTCTCCTCATGATCTTTGCATCGTCAGCAAACAGACTTGCATAACTGTTCATTCCATCTACCATGACGTGTACGTAAATCAGGAACATTACAGGTGCTAACACTGAGCCCTGTGGGACTCCACTTGTTACTTCCCTCCATCCAGACATCCTGTCTTTTATTACTGTCCTCATTTGTCTGTCTCTCAAGGTCTCTCATCCACTCCAAGAGGTTCCTCTTCAGTCCTATTTGTTCCAATTTCCACATTAGTCGCTTGTGGGGCACCTTGTCAAAGGCTTTCTCCAAATCTAAGTACACACAATCCACCCAACTATCTCCCTCCTGCAGCAAGTCTATTGCCTTTGAGTAGATGCTCAACAAGTTGGAAATACACAACCATCCACTTCTGAATCCAAACTGACTTTCTACCACAATGTCCATCTCCTCCAGATATTCTATCCATCTGTCTTTCAGGATTCTCTTGCACAGTTTTGCAACCATGCCGGTCAGGGACACTGGTCTGTAATTCAGGGGTACTTCCTTGTTCCCTCCCTTACAAATTGGTACCACACTGGCCCTCTTCCATTCCCAAGGCAATTTCCATTCTTCCAGAGAACACACAATTAAACTGTGAATCTTATCTGCCATTTGTTCTCTGCATTCCTTTAGTATCCAATTTGAGATTCCATCTGGTCCAGGAGCCTTTCTCACATCTTGAGATTCTGGTAATTAGTTTACTTCTTGCACTTCAACCTTTACATCTTTTAACACTACATTTCTAGTCACTCCCTCCTCCTTCACAAAATCACTTTCTCTAACGAAGACTGATTGGAAGCATTTGTCCATTATTTCAGCGTGCATAACAGCATCTTTATAGGCATTTCCTTCTACTTTCAGCTCATTGGGCCCTTCCTATTGTTTCAATTTGCCATTAACAAACCTGTAAAACAAATTAGGTTCTTCCTTCCATTTGTCAACTATACCTTTATCAAAGTTTCTTTCTTTGTCTCTACGTATTCTTGTATATTCATTTCTAGTTCTTTTATATTCTTCCTTTGTTTTATCATTACTTCTCTTTCTCCATTCATTCCATGCCTTATCCCTTTATTTTTTTTGCTATCATACACCTTTTATTGAACAAGTCATTTCTCCAGTTCTCTTTCCCAATAACTTTTGGCACATACTTTTCCATATCCATATTATAGACATCTTGTAAAGTTTGCTTTCCCAAAGCACCAGCGGAAATTCGTCTCCTCAATGGATTTGTCTGCTGAACTTAATATCGTAAATAGAGAAGTTACACGAGTATCCGTAAAGAAGTAGCAATTTCCTTTGCTTTTAAGTAACAAGAACGGTGGAATATGACGTCAGAGTTACAACGCAATTTTCAGATTCTCCTGAGATATAGCATGAAATGATACAGGTACTGGTACATTTGAAATTACTGTAGAGTGCTGTTGTTTGTAAAGAAATAAACTCGTAAAAAGCGGCACAGCAAGTATCCAAAGAAACATCGTGGTAAAGTTGGTGGAAGTCCTGCAACCTCAGGTTCTTGTTAGGCTAGACCTAGATCTAGTTTTTTTCAAATTCTCTCGTGAAAACTAGGGTGTGTATTATGCACCAGAGTGTGCTATACACTAGGAAATATGGTAACTTTCATAATGATTTAAATATAACCTTGATAATTCCTTCACTAGTAAGAGGTCAGCCCTGAGCTGAATAAAACTGTCTCAAGGTACAGTAGCTAGAATAAAATAAAAAGGATTAGTCAACAGACTGAAGGGGTTAACCCCTTGACTCTGATGAATTTGCATATTTTATCATTGCTTCCACCAGATGATTTTATTTAAGAACAGAAGGACTTCAATTAACAAAGGTGTTAATGATGGCTATATGTAACCATTCCTGTTTGTGAAGTCTCTCTTACATTACATACAGGTGTCAGCAAGAAGTAAGAATAAAATATAAATTCCATCATCAAACTGAAGAAGTTTACCCCTTGTACTCTTGGATATCTTTCATATTTCATTCTTTCTTACTACAGGACAGACAATATAATTAAGCTTTGGAAAGCTTTTCTGAACTATAGAAGTTAGATAGATCTTTAGTTAATCTCTTTGCCTCTACAGCTGAATACAATCATCTGGTGGCAGCATGATTAAAATTCAAGACATCATTATGTTAAAAGGGTTAAAACATTAAATACTGAAACTGAAAAAAGCTACCTCTGATGCAGTGCCATTATTCAAGTTCTTAAAATAGTGATAAAAAAATTACAACTACTATATTTTTTTATCCTTGCACACTTTGGTCCACAACATTTGTTAGCCAAGACATCAGTGGAAAAACTTTTGGTAGGCACACTGTTTACACTGTGATCCAGTGTTACATCTTTAACATCTCTAAACTGTCTTACTGGCTTGTACTGAGCATTCCAGTCTGAAATAGTATAACTACACTCTTAGTTACTATAACCTACTTAGCTCAGCCACTCAGATGAACTTGAAATGAAAAAAATAAATAAAGTACAGTATGACATACTCAAAGCCAGCCAACCTGTTCACAAAACCACATCCTCTCATCCACGATCTAAGACTCATGGCAGGTTAGTGTGATATCTGCGAATAAATATGAACAAGCTGCACGAAACAGATCAACAGTTTATCAATGGGAGGAAAACTGCCTTAGCAAATTAGAGGCATATGTTAGGGAATGGCGTGAACTTACAGACATGCTGGCATGTGTGGAGTGTAACTGTATTTTTCCCACTTTCAGCCCTAATTAAATGCATTAATGTAGGTTTCTCTTGCCTTACCACACTATGCATAACACAGGCAGTCCTCACTTGAAATTTCTGATGTGTGCAGTCAAAAAACTACTTTAAGTATGACATGTTTTTAGTAAATGAGTGAGGAAAAAAATATCTGATTAAAATATACATACAATAAAACCTCTCTACAAGAGACTTCAATGGACCGGGATTTGCTTTTATCGGAGTCAAGGAGCTGACTGAACTAAATTCTTACATACTGTACTGGGAAAACTCCGATAAAGCCATAAGCGGTCTGGACTGCCTGACATCAGTCTGGAGCAACTGTATTGCCTGCGCAGTTTGTGTGTTCATGCAACAGTTGGTGGCTGGTTGGCTGTGTCACTATTGCCCCCCCCCCCCCTGCACTCTGCCTCAGTCTGACCCACATCATTTCCCCAGAAGTCCCTGATGTACTGCTCGAGAGTGAAGAGTGATAAGTGAAATACTGTATACGAACAAAGTGAATATCTTTAGTCTGTAAGACCATAAATAATGTGTATAAAGTGTACAGTACAGTATTTGAAAAGTGTTTACAATTAAGTTGTAACAATATTTACTAAATGAAAAAAAATGAGAAAAGTGGTCTACATTAATATTAATATTACTGTACTGGTAATATAAATTCAAGACACCAAGTATTAATCACACGGTACACAGGACACAAGGTACAAGCTACACCTCCAGTTCCTGTCCATGATTCAGCTCCTGCCAGTGAAGACAGTCAGGAGGATGAGTCACTGTTCTTTGACAATGACCTGAAAGATAATGGGTAATGATTTTGAAGGATTTGCCGAATGATGTTAAACACTCGGCAAGGTGGAGATGAGTCGGGTGAGCCAGGTAAGTCAGAATGGTTACATAATAATATAATTTGTTTTAATACTTATGAGTTTTATTGCATTGAAGCCTTGCTTAAATTTTACTGTATTATGCAATAAGTTATTTATAGTGGCAGTTGAGAAAAGTTAAGAGGCAAATGGGATATTTCCACAAGTCAGAAGGAACTGGTGGGATGATGCAGGAGTGTGGCCATGACACTTTTCATATATGAAAACATCTTGCATGTTACACACTGTATGGCCTTTATCGAGTTTAACCCTTGCTAAAATTACATGCATTGTGCAGCAGACTGCTTACAGTATTATATGAGAGAATAACTTGGACTAAAAGGTAGAGATGAGTGGATACTGCCACGAGTCAGAAAGAACACGGCTATTTACATGTAAACAAATATCTCTAGTTCAGCGTGGTATGGCCAGAATAAAGCAAATGCCAAAATTGGGTACCCACTGTATATATATTACACCATTTGATTATCGTAGTGAATGTAAAATACAAAACAGTACTGCATTGGTAGTGAAAATGCCGTAGTTGGTAACGCCACAGTGAAAAATTGTTGGTGTGATCCAGACGAATGACTAATGTCATATACTGAAAAAAGTCTGGGTCTGGGTTAGCAGGGTGAAGTCCACATGTCGCTTTTATCGGAGTTTTGCTATTTTCAGAATGGCTTGGGCCCCAATTAGTCCACAGTAGTGAGGTTTTACTGTGTGTGTGTGTGTGTGTGTATATATATATATATATATATATATATATATATATACACACAGTATTTATACAGCAAGCTCACCCCGAACATGTTTGCAATTATACGCGGTAAGTGCTGGGGTACGTATAAGACAACGTAAGATTAAAGAACCATTACGAAAATTATAAATTTACGCGAGACAGCCTTTGAAAGGCCAAATCCTCGAACATCAGCGCAGCACCACGCATGGTTTGTTTTGATCACGTGATTGTGTCCTGATTTTCCACAGTGCCTGTACTGGATTTGTAAGTTAAATATTTACATTACTATTCTGGTAAGTTTATGTGTAAGTTAAAGTACTATTAATAACGTTAAAGCAAGAAGTAGTCTTATAACCAGTTTACATGATAGGCGTCGGAATGCTGCATTTTCTTTTGTTCGTTAAATACCTGCTGTACTGCTTTTCCACGGTACTGTATTTGTAAGTTAAATATTGACTATTCTGGTATGTCCTTCCAAGTTAAAGCACTTAAATAAAGTTAAAGCATTAAATAATGCCTTGTAACCAGTTAACCTGATTTATATGATTACTCATGATCAGCGTCATGTCAATTCGCCGTCAGACAATTCCCCGTCAAAACATGGACGATTTCCCGTCAGGACAATTCACACCCTGGATGAATCCCCGTCATTCTATAAATAAACTTATTATTAATTAATCAATACTTTTATAAATATACTTATTATTAATTAATACTTTATTAACTATATTTCAGTGGGATCCATCAAAGTCTATGTTCAATAGCATAGGCTTTGGATATTATTAATAAGTTGCACCTTCAGTCACTAATTAACTTGTTTCTTCCTCGATGTAGTCACCTTTGAATTATATTTTAGCGTCACCCATAGCTGTCTTCATTAATGACGGCGAATTGTCTTGTTATTGTTGTGACAGTCCCAAAACCAATCGATGTCGGAATGTTGCCTTGTGTTTACGTATTTGTATGTTGAAGTTTTGCTCTGCAGTACTGTATTTGTAAGTTATAACATTAAATAAACCTTCTAACCACTTAAAGTGCTTCATAGTGATTACCAATGGCAGATAACAACAAAACACCACATTTAGGGGGTCTACAGTAGGCAGCAAAATAAGTAGTTAAAACTTACGTGGTTTCGCACCAAACACGCCACATTAGGAACGAAACCCACGTGTTAGGGGCAAGTTTGCTGTATATATATATATATATACAGTATATATACAGGTCAGGTGTTTTTTGATTTTCAATGTTTTTTTCTTTTAATGGTTTTCTTGGTGTTTAGCACTACTCTGGATATTCCTACATGTGTTCTATGTCTAAATATGGCAGACTGACCTGAAAACAGTGCCAAAATTAGGAGGGGTACTGTACACACAGTATAGGTATGGTGTTTTTTGTTTTTCAATGTTTTTTTATTTTTTTTATGGTTTTCTTTGTGTTTAGCATTACTTTGGATATTCCTATGTGTGTTTTGCTGTATAAATATGGAAGACTGACCTGAAAACAATGTCAAAATTAGGAGAGGTACTGTACATACAGTAGTGTATAGGTAGGGTGTTTTTTTATTTATTTATTTTTTTGTTTTTTTTGCATGGTTTTCTTGATGTTGAAAATTATTTTGGATAATCCTATGTATGTTTTAATGTCAAAATATGGCAGAATGACCAGAAAACACTGCCAAACTAAGGAGGGGTACTGTACATACAGTAGTGTATAGGTAGTAAGTTTTTTGGTTTTCAGTGTTTTTTCTGCATGGTTTTCTTGGTGTTTAGCATTACAGGTACTTTGTATATTCCTTTGTGTCTTTTGATGTCCGAATATGCCTGAAAGACCAGAAAACACAGCCAAATTAGGCATAGGTACTGTGCAAATAGGTTAGGTATAGGTTGAAGGTTGGGTATAGGTAGGTACTGGGTGTGATAGAGGAATAGTATTCACTGTCCGGATGTTGCCAATACCCGGACATGGCTTTGGCTGTATTATGTCCAGATAAATGAGGGATTACTGTGTGTATACACACACACACACACACATATATATATATATATATATATATATATATATATATATATATATATATTGCCTGATGCCATAATCCCATTAGGGGTGGCCATTTGACTCTGAGTTATTTGTTTTACAGGAAGGGGCACTAACCCTCCACCAACCCACTTGACGACACGTAGGGAGCACGTATGGTTTGGTTATATGGTTACCACCCAGCGTTTTATATGGTTTCCTGGCTTACAGGAAACCATTTGGCCTGTCACTCAATGCAAAGCCACCTGTAAAGGAAAGAAAAGCAATAAGAAGTGACAGGAAAGATGGGAGAAATAGGAAGAACGGAGGGCAGGCACAGAAAAAGAATGATAAAGGCTAAGGAAGAAGTAGGCAGCACTACATCAAGTGAGTGGATGATGGTGATATATATATATATATATATATATATATATATATATATAATAAAAAAATAATAATCTGGTTTTACGCCAGGTATCCCTGATGGGCTAAGGTGTTGCCCCTGAGTAGAGGACTTTTGGACTGAAGCGTGTAGCATTTTGTGACCGGATGCCCTTCCTGATGTCTATCAATGAACCTTGGGTGGATTCGATCCTCTGACCCTTCAGTCAGAGCAGAGCGCTCTAACCCACTGAGCCACATACTGTATATATATATATATATATATATATATATATACTCTCTCTCTCTCTCTCTAGATTCACTCTCATCTTAAACGTCAGGACCAACCTGTCTAGCCCTGGGCTCTTACACTCCTCTTGGGGATACAAAAGATGATGGATGGATGGATATATATATAGATTCACTTTCATCTTAAATGTCAGGACCAACCTGCCTAGTCCCAGGCTCTTATGCTCCTCTTGGGGTACATGAGACTGGATGATGGATGGATGGATTGATATACTATATATATATATATATATATATATATATATATATATATATATATACTGTATATCCAATGAATCATGAACAACTTTAAGAGCAAAATGTATCCTGATTCATCAGCTACTTAATAATGAAACAACTTCAAAAGTTTTTCTTCAACTGCAACACAATAATGAAACAACTTAACAGGTTTAATACCTCTGCAACTTAATAATGGTACAACTTTAAAGATGCAATTCATCTACAATTTAATAATGAAATAATTATAAAAGTGTAATTCATCAGCAATTCAAAACCACTTATAAGAGAAGTCTACCAACAAGCCTACATCATCAACCTATTCGCTCCTTCCCTAGCACAATTATCCAGCTGAGCGCAATAAGGACAAATGTCCAGAAATGTCATTATTGATTGGACATGGAGCAACATCTCAAGTGACATACTTTTCAGTGGTAAATGGGCCAGTCTTTATCCCCAGCTGTAGAACATGCAGTACACATAATGCCAAGTCATCAGGTCAAGGGGATTTAAAATATTCTTTTGCATCTCCTGATTTTTTTTTTTTTTTTTCCCACCACTGGCCCTTCATGCATTTGGTAAGAGAATTATAATTTACACCTCTCCTTTAAGTGGCAGCCTAACACCCTACACACCCCCTATTATTGCTATAGATTAACACTGCTTACATCTGGGATTTCATCAAGGACAATTTTCCCAAATTTGCCTATTCTGAAACCTTTTATGAAGTTGGCAGCACTCTGCATATAATCTGGGACAACGGTGACACCTCGATGGTCTTTCACTTTTCTCAGCCAATTGTTCCTGAAAGAAAATACAGGCAGTTCTCATTACCTGTCACTTTTTCATCATTTTTTTCCCAACCATTAGTCTGCTGCTAAGTTTGAAAACTATCTATAAAGCCTTAATTGATATCTGGCCCCTCTATCTTCTCAGCCAACTGCTCCTGGCAGACAATTCAGCAAATACAGTAAGCCCTCCCCCCCTTTTTTAATGTCAATACTGCTCTAAATACCCTGCTCAGAAAAACGGCATATGAAAGCTCTACTGCTACCTACAAATCTGATTTGTCCATTTCCCCAAATTTGAAGGTCCACTTGTATGAAAAATTTTGATACTTTGAAACAAAGCTTTGAAATAAAATGAAAATTACCTATAACAGCTTTATATACACCCATGACAGTGGGATACAAGAGATGCTTTATTGGTCACTAGCATTCCAGCAACAACAGAATGCTACAAGTCTTGATTTCCCAGTGCAGTAAGTTGTCCACACAGAATTATATCCATACTGAATTTTTTTTTAATTGTGAAGATACAACAGTTCTCCCCAGACTAGGATGCATGTTGGGCCAAACTGTTAAATCTTTGCAATTAAATATAATATCAATGTCTGTACAATTCTACCAAAGAAAACAGCACTTCGTTACACTTATCACAATCCTCTGCGTAACCCACTGAGTCTGAGTCAGGTGACATATTGAGATTTATTCCTGCTACTGAAAGACAATTTTATTCACCTTTGGAAAAGACCTTTAGCAATGAATGAGTTAAACAAGACTATCCACCAACTCAAAAGTCTGTCATAAAAAAAATAAAAAAAATAAATAAATTAATGAAAGGTAGAGGTAAGCACTTACCAACATACTCAGATTTCCCACATTTATGAACTTCATCATCCTAAACGCATTTCCCACATTTATGTACTTCATCATCCTAAACACATTTCCCACATTTTATGCACTTAATCACTCTACACACATTCCCTACATTTACATACAGTGTGGAACGGGTCTTTGATCTGAATGGAGACACAAATTTAACCTTCTCACCCTGAGGAAATATTTCTTTAATCTGTTTTCGTAATAATTTTTTTTTTTTTAACAAACTTGTAAGGAGCCCCTCCTAGTGAAGCTAAAGCAAATTAATAATAACAACAACAATACCAATACTACTACTACTAACATTAATAATTCATCCATCCATCCATCATCCAATCCTATGTCGCCCCATGAGGAGTGTAGGAGCCTGGGGCTAGGCAAGTTGGTCCTGACATTTAAGATGAGAGTGACCAGCCTCACTCATCCCTGAGTGGCATTATGTGAGCAATAAACCCCAACCATCCCTTGGATAGAAACCTTCACCGGCTCAATCAGAATGGAGCATCTTAATTATCCACTAAACCACCAGGCGCCATAACATAGTTATATGGTTACCACCCAGCATAGTAAATGGTTTCCTGGTGTACAGGAAACCATTTGGCTTCTCATTTGGTGCAGAGTCACCCACAGGCAGAAGGAAGAGGAAAGAATGAAGGAAAGAGAGACAGTTGAGGGACTGTAAAGTCACCCAAAGGCAGAAGGAAGATGAATGAATGAAGGAAAGATGGAAGAGGAAGGAAGGATGAGAGGAAAGGCAGACAACCAAATCAGCATAACACTGAGTGACTAGATGGTGAGCATCCCCACCTACCAATGAATAATCATCATCATCATCCGGACCTCCTTTCCCACCCTAGAGCAGGGTGAAGGGTGGCAATGTCCAGACATCCCAAATTTGCCCAATCCAATAGGCCACGCTTCCATTCACTTCATTTGAGCCCCCGGAATCTTGGCTCTATCAGATATGCCAAAAACATTTACCACGTTCTGTACAGTAGCTTCACATAAATGTATCCGATAGAGTCAATCCGGACACTGTCACGTTAAAAAGGGGTGCCAAATTCCTGATCATGCGCTTCTCCTTACAATATTCATCCAGCCAGCTCGATCTTTTGTCAGTCCCCTAGCCTCACCAACTTCCAAACCTCTCTTCCTCACACACTCATCCCCCATATCCTTCCACCTTCTCCTTGGCCTACCTCACCTCCTCCCTCCTTCAAATAATAATCCATCCATCCATCCATCCATCATCCAATCCTATGCCGCCCCAAGAGGAGCATAGGAGCCTGGGGCTAGGCAAGTAGGTCCTGACATTTAAAACGAGAGTGACCAGCCTCACTCATCCCTGAGTGGCATTACCTGAGCAATAAACCCCAACCACCCCTTGGATATAAACCTACACAGGCTCAATCCGACTGGAGCGCCTTCATTACCCACTAAACCACCAGGCGCCATAATTTGGTTATATGGTTACCACCCAGCGCAGTAAATGGTTTCCTGGTGAACAGGAAACAAATCTTTAATAATAAAAATAAAAAGGAGGAGGTAAATGATGATCTAGAAGAAAAATGAATGCAAATTACTCTGAAAATGGGAAGTTATTCTGGAAAGAGGTGTGGAAATGTAGAAGTGATGGCGGAAAGAAATGTGAAAGTGTGAAGGATGTAAGTGGTAAATTATTAATCCATGGGGATCATGTAAGGACCACATGCAAAGAACATTTTGAATGTCTAATGAATGGGAACAGAGAGTGCATAGCCACTGTAAACATGATTGGTTTGGGGTGTGTGCAAAGAAGGAACACACTGCCAGGAAACATGACACATGCACAAGTGAAGAACGTTGTGAAGCAGCTGAAAAATGGGAGAGCAGTTGGGGTTGATAAGGTGTATGCAGAGATGATTAAGTGTAATGGAGAGAGCAGAATGAAGTGCTTGTAGGAGATATGTAAGACAGCTCTTGCTAACTGCTGATAGTTGCGGGCCATTTGGCTCCTAAGGTTTCAAATTTATGAGCCAAATAAATTTTTAGTAGCCAAACTGACTAAGAGACGAAATATTTTACAAGCAATAAATATATTTGTTTATTTACAAATTGTGATTATTAGAATCATATAATGAGGTTTTAAACATTCACAATGGCGATAAGGAATAACTTTATAATTGATCAGAATGTGCTTTTTTGTTCATTTAAGTGAGATTTAGTTATTTTGTAGTTTACTGGGTTTTGAAGTGGATGTATTTTCTCCTCGCCAAAAGGTGACTTGCATGTAAAATTTGTTTGCCGAAGGGAAAAAATTACTCGCATTTGCAAGCTGTTGCTCGCCAAACAAGAGCCCTGTAAGAAGGCATGGATGAGTGAAACTGTGCCATTAGAGTAGAAAAAGGCTGTGATTTTGTACCCCTGTACAAAAATAAAGGTGAGAGAAGTGGGTGCAAGAATTATCGTGGCATAAGTTTTTTGAGTGTGGTAGGGAAGGTATATGGATGAATTATTAAAGAAAAAGTATGAGAGATATCAGAAATCCTAGTGAGTGATGAAAAGGGTGGCTTTAGGACTGGCAGTGGATGTGTGGCTCAAATACTTGCAGTGTAAGAAAGATGGTGGAGACAGCTTGTGACAGGTACTATACGGTGTTTATGATATTCATGGATCTGGAAAAAGCATAAGACAAAGTAGACAAAGAGGGATTGTGGAAGGTTCTGCACATGTACGGTGTAGATGGTTGGCTGCTGGGTGCCGTCAAAGGTTTTTGTGATGGTGGTGAGGCGTGTGTATGGGTAACTGGGCATCTAAATGAATGGTTCACGATCGGTGTGGACGTGCAACAAGGTTGTGTGATGTCCCCATGGTTGTCCAACACATATGTGGATGGGGTGATGAGAAAAGTAAAAACATGAGTAATTTGTTGTATGCTGATAATGCAGTAATTGCAAATACTGGACAAGAACTTCGTAGACTAGTGCAGAGTTTTGCTGATGTCTGTGAGTGTCGTGCCTTGAGAGTATATGTGGAAAAGAGTAAACTGATGGTTACTGAGAGACAAGGTGATTCCCAGTGTGATGTTACAATGAATGGAGAGATTGGAATAGGTGAGAGAGTTCAAATACCTAGGTACAGCAGTAAAGAGTTAGGAAAAAGTGCAAAAGAAGTGGAAAGTAGAGTGACGCAAGAAAGGAATGTAGCAGGTGCTATGACGGCCTTGGTGAGAAACAGAGGCTTGAGTGTTGCAGCTGCACAAGGCTTACATGAAGGAGTGTTAGTATCAACTTTAACATAAAGATGTGAGCCTATGGTGTGGCATGAAAATGAAAAGTCAAGAGTGAGAGCAGTGGAGATGGGACTGCTGAGGAATGTACGTGGAGTACAAAGAGTGGATAGGATACAAAATACTGTAATGTGATTCATGAAAGATGCGGCGTGAGGAAGTCTGTGGACACCAGAATCAAAGAGAGTGTACTGAGATGTTATAGTTATGTGGAGAGAATGGATAATAATAGAGTGGTGAAAAAGGTATATCTGAGCAAATCTGATGGAGGGAGGAGGTGAGGTAGGCCAAGGAGGTGGTGGGATATGGTAGATGAGTGTGTGAGGAAGAGAGGTATGGAAGTTGGTGAGGCTAGGGAACTGACGAGATCGAGCTGGTTGGATGAATGTTGAGAGAAGAAGCACATGATCAGGGATTTGGCACCCCCTTTTTAACGTGACAGTGTCCAGATTGACTCTACCGGATACGTTTATATGAAGCTACAGAATGTGGCGAATGTTTTTGGCGTATTAGATAGAGCCAGGATTCCAGGGGCTTGAATGAAGAGTGAATAGAAGCGTGGCCCATTGGACTACGTAAACTTGGGCTGTCTGGACGTTGCTACTCCTCACCCTGCCCTAGGGTGGGAAAGGTGGTGTGGATGATGATGATGATGATGATAATACAGTAAAACCTCACTTTAACGGACCAATTGGGGCTCAAGCCATTCCAAAAAACAGCAAAATTCTAATAAAAGCAATATCTGGACTTCCCCCTGCTAACCCACACTTTTTCCAATATATCAGACATTAGTCTGGATCACATCAATGGTTTTTAAACTGTTTTCACTACCACTGCAATATTGTACTGTATTATACACACACTACAATAACCAAATGGTATAATATATATAATAATATTGTACTATACACTGATAAACATGTCTTTTATTTACTTTATTGTCATGAACACAGCTGAAGTGGGCAAGCAGTCCAGACTGCTTCTGGCTCTCTCAGACTTTTCCCATATACTGTATAAGTATTTAGTCCAATAGCTTCTTAATTCTGATAAAAACAAATTCCAGTCTATTGAAGTCTGTTATATTGTAGTTTTACTGTAATTGCAATAAATACAATAACAATATCAGCCTATAAACATTACAATTAAATAATGGTAGGTCTATATCCACAAATAATCTCATGTACACTTGCACCTGAAAGTATCGGTGCACTGTGGGTCCAATGCCATCCGAAATGATTCGACCATGAAGCATTGACAGCCCGTTAACACCTGTTTATATTATAACATTTACAGCCATTTCCTACTCATTATGAAGGACACAAGAGTTATATCTGATACAGCTCTCATCTATCGTCTGAGATGCCTGCATGTGGGAGGACAGACCCGCAATTTCCAGTTCCCTTTGTTCCGTGTGTCATAATATTTAACACATTCTGCAGCGATATTTTTTTGGTGCGAATGTACATACAATACTCAACATAGTAATGACTTCCTACCTGATTGCTGCTGTCAACAAAACATGCTGGATACTATCTGAAGGTTCATCAAGGTCCAAGTATTTCACATATGAATGGTTACCTTCATAATTCAACCTGAAATGAAAACAAACATGTTTTACCATTACATTTTTCAATGCCTGTAAATGAGAACAAACATGTTTTCGATTACACATTTATATGCCTGTACCTGTACTACGGAACAATATGCTCTTACGTTATCTATGACATTATCATATAAACAAATATCTTTGCTGTAGTATTTGGAACAATATTTTATTATGGAAAAGTAAAGCAAACAATAAAGTGTGATCACTACCATGAACTCTAATATCACTTTATTAATTAGAAATACAGTGGAATCTCCTAAATCGCAAAATCCTAAATAGCAGATTCATAATACACAACAACATTCTGCAAGTTTGCAATATTAGTAACTCACAGAAATTACACAATATCAGCAAAAGCATCCTCAGAAGTGACACTTTTCTGATGCCTCGTGTAATACGCGCCACCATTAGGCTAGCTCAAGTCTGCTTGTCTAGCTGGGCATAAACCAATCGTACTCAAACATGGCAATTATTAAACCAATCATATTCAAGCATAGCACTTACCATAAGCCAAACACAACAGTTCCCTCCCACACCAAGCACGATGGACACAGGTGCTTGACGCCCCAGCACCCGGCTCAGTGCATTGTCTCTTCTCTGTTATTAGCTTGTTTCTTTTTTTTTTCTTTTTTTTCTTTTTTTTCCCCATGCTTCACCTGCCTGCCCAGTGTTACCATGGCTGATCGTAACCCTCCTAAACCGACAACTTCTTCGAGGAAGGAGAAGAAGAAGCCAACATTAACTCACATCCAAAAGTTAGATGCAATAAGGATTGACAGCGGTGAAAAGACAGCCAAAGTTGCCCACCATTATGGACTAAACGAGGACGATCTCTCCAACTGGCAACGCTGCTTACCAACCACTGCTCCAGTTGGATGTGTCAGTGTATCATAATTCTAAATCAGCTTTTATAGCTTTCAGAAGCATGTTTATAAAAATGCCCTGTAGCTGTGGTAATCCAGGAATAATAACAGGTACGGTACCCTGTGAAAGATCAATTTCAACAGACAGTATTGAAAGGCCATGCCCACTTGGTAAAGAATTAAGATATGAGTAATTCTTTACCAAACAGGCACGGTGATACCACCTATATAATAAACTCTTGATCTACAGTTAAGTAAATTTGGTACATATGCAACACAGATAGTTAAATGCTGAATTGTGACTGCAAGAAATGAGTAGAAAAAACAAAATATACCTAAATTTTGGGGTACTGAAGGATGCCGGCAGGTCGCCATTGCCAGTGTTTACCCATGATCTCTCCAACTGGCCACACTGTTTACCAACCACTTCTCTCACTGGATGCATCAATGTACCAAGCATTCTAAATCCTCATTTACAGCTTTCAGGGTAAGTTTATAAATATGCCCAATTGTTGTGGTAATCCAGGAATAAGAAGTAACCTCTGAAAGGATCATTTTAATAGAAAATCTGGAAAGGCCACGCCCATTTAGTAAAGAATTAAGATCAACAAACTGACGACTCTTAAGACAACATGAAGGCAGCTGAGGGCAGCAACGACACCGCTTCTGTTGTCTCCACGCTGGACTTTGAGGGGTTCCTGAGGGAGGCTGATGAGGAGGAAGTGGCACAGAGGTGGCAGCATGAGGCAACAGCACACTCACCGCATGCTGAGAGGCTGTAATCCGCCTCAAACCTCAGAACCCGTCCCCCCTTCCCCGTCCATTCAAGCAATGTCATGAGTCTGAGTCAGGTATGAATCTTACATACTGTTAATTCCCATTGAATATGCTTTACTAATTTCTTTTCCAAGTTGTTAGTGTTCATTGGTAACCTGCTTTATGTAGGCCTGGGGGTAAGGGGGGCAACTTTTCCGAGATGACAGACCCACAAGTAATTTTCTCCATGAGATTAGTTATTTCTCAGAGAATTCTCAAATCGCAGCATGCACTCAGTCTCATAAACTGGCAATTTAGGATATTCCACTGTATTATTATGCAGAGTAGGTAAGATGTGTCAACTACCTTCACAATACAGTATGATCTATTTACCAGTCTACTATGCAATGTCTGGTGGTAGGTGGTGGTGACCAACTCACTGCTTGATGTAGCATAGCCTACTTCTTCCTTCACCTTTATCGTTCTTCGTCTGTGTCTACCCTCCTCTCTTCCCATCTCTCACATCCTTCCTGTCACTATTTATTCTTCTTTCCACATCAAATGGCTCTGCACTGACTGACAAGCCTAATGGGTTCCTGTAACCCACAAAACAATTTACAATGCTGGGTGGTAACCACAGAACAAAATAATGGGGTGATGTGGAACCTACTATGGTGCCCCTGTTAGGATAACTAGGTGGAGAGAGACAAATGCAGTATCCATCCAAGGACCAAACTTCCACACTCTTCCCCATGCCCTGCTGCGACATAGCTCTGTCTACTGCAAGGGAACATAAGTTCACAGCGTGGAACAGCCAAGCAGGGGCAATTGCTTGCTGCAGATAGGTCCGCTTGGCCAGCTGGACTGGAGTTACTCAACAACTACCCAACGCCCTATTCTAGTTTTCCTAGGAGTGGTGATGAGTAATTATCTCCTCTGACCATTATCTTTATTCAATTATTTAGGCAGTCCTAACTTTATATTTTTAATATATTTAGAACCGTAATGTGTCTGCCCTTTCCTCTCTTCCTTCCTTCCTCTTCCTTCTGCCTATAGGTGACTTTACACTCCCTCTTCCGTCTTTCTTTCCTCCATTCTTTCCTCTTCCTTCTGCCTATGGGTGACTCTACACTGAGTGACAAGCCAAATGGTTTCCTGTACACCAGGAAACCATTCACTACACTGGGTGGTAACCATATAACTATATTATGGTGCCTGGTGGTTTAGTGAGTAATTACAGTGCTCCAATCGGATTGAGCCAGTGCAGGTTTATATCCAAGAGGTGGCTGGGGTTTATTGCTCAGGTAGTGCCACTCAGGGATGAGTGTGGCTGGTCACTCTCATCTTACATGTCAGGATCAACTTGCCTAGCCCCAGGCTCTTACACTCCTCATGGGGCAACATAGGACTGGATTATGGATGGATGAATGGAAAAACAGTAAACTGAAGGAAACTGGCAGATCAACTTCATAAGTTACAATGGAACTTTAACTGGTGAACTTTCTATAACTGACTATAAATTTAAAAAAAAGTAAATATAAAAATAAAATATCATCCAGACCTCCTTTCCTATCCTAGGGCAGGGGAAAAAAAAAAAAAAAAAAAAAGTTTATTTACGTGAACTTATGGGTGACTCTACACTACGTGCAAGCCAAATGGTTTCCTGTACACCATTTACTATATTGGGTGGTAACCTTACAACCAAATTATGGTGTCTGGTGGTTTAATGGGTAATTAAGGAGCCCCATTTGGACTGAGCCTGTGCAGGTTTATTTCCAAGGGATAGTTGGGGTTTACTGCTCACATAATGCCACTCAGGGATGGGTGAGGCTGGTCACTCATCTTGAATGTCAGGACCAACTTGCCTAGCCCCGGGCTCCTACACTCCTCATGGGGCAACACAGGATTAGATGATATATGTATGTATGATGTACTCACGCTTATCTTCTTCCTCTGAGTGCTTCATTATGAAAGGACTATCTTAGTTTGTATAAAATTGGTTGGAGGCAAAATAACCATAATATAAACTGACATCACTCTACTCAACAAGGTAATGGAGATATGTCTTAATGCTTTCAATATGACAGAAGTGCTGGAGAGGGACACCTTACTGTTGTGGCATGGATACCATCAGGTAACTTCACTGCCAGGTTATACAAACATCTCTTAACTTCTTCCCTATCCCCTGAAAGAAGGCTGGTGGACTGCAAACAAGTTGTTCAGATGAGCCTGGAGTCACATCAACAATAGTATGAGAGAACTTTTGTAAGCTGAATAAAAGTGAACTTAGTTTACTAGTGCATGAAAAAATATAGAGATGCACGATAACTAGAATATGATGTTAAAGATACTGGGCAATAAAGAGTATGCTTTCATGCTGTGTAGCTACTGATTTAGTGCACTAGCCTTATTCATCATTCATTCATTCATTATCCAATCCTACGTTGCACCATTAGAAACGTAGAAGCCAGGGGATAGGCAAGTTGGTCCTGACATTTAAGATGAGAGTGACCAGCCTCACTCATCCCTGAGTGGCATTACGAGGGCAATAAACCCCAACCACCTCTTGGATATAAACCTTCACTGGCTCAATCCGACTGGAGCTCCGTAATTACCCACTAAACCACCAGGCGCCAAAATTTGGTTATATGGTTACCACCCAGAAGAGTAAATGGTTTCCTGGTGTACAGGAAACCATTTGGCTTGTCACTCAGTGCAGAGTCACCCACAGGCAGAAGGAAGAGGAAAGAATGAAGGAAAGAAAGATACAAGAGGGAGTGTAAAGTCACCTGTAGACAGAAGGATGAGGAAAGAATGAAGGAAAGAAAGACAGAAGAGGATGGAAGCAAAGAAGGATGGAGGAGAGGAAAGGGCAGACACCCAAGAGCAGCACTACATCGAGTGAGTGGATGGCGAGTGCCCCCACCTACCACAAATTAGCCCTATTATTCTCATATAATTTTCTGACACATGATCTTGTGATTTAAGCTGTGCCAACTGGATGTAGTCCATAGGGGTCTAATTCCTTGAGGTGGTTGAAGGTTTTTGTTCATGTATTCCTACTAAGGAGCAAGCTCCTGGTCACTTGCCTTAAATGTCAGGAGAGAGTAGCCTAAACCCAGGCTCCTATGCTACTGATGGGGCAATATTTGACAGGATGATGGACAAATAAATTTTCATCATCTAAATCCTACTTCCAACTTCAGATATAGGGTGAGACAGGCTCTTGATATTATGAGCGAGACAGAACAAAAACAGAACTACGTGCTTGGTGATATACATCACACATTTATCCCAAGCAAAGGGACCACTGATGCCATGTTCATTGTTCGACAGCTTCAGGAAAAATATATAGGAAAGGGAACTGTACTTTGTTTTTGTTGATTTGGAGAAGGCCTTTGACAGAGTCCCCAGAGAGATTGTGAAGTGGGCAATGAGAAAGCTTGGGATCGAGGAAAGGCTGGTTAGGGTCGTTATGGCAATGTATGTGGGTGCTCGCTCACAGGTTAGGGTGAATGGAGATCTGAGTGATGAGGTTTCCATGAATGTTGGTGTGCATCAGGCATCACTTTTGAGCCCCTTGTTGTTTATCATGGTACTTGATGCCCTCTCACATGACTTCAGAAATGGACTCTCGTGGGAGATGCTGTATGCTTATGATTTGGTGCTGATGAAAGAGAATGAACCGCAGGCAAAAGAAAGATTTAGGAAGTGGAGAAATGGTATGGAGGACAAAGGCTTAAGAGTAAATGCAGATAAAGTGATGGTATCTTGGGCTGGTGGCAAAACTGTCAATGAAAAGGGTGGCCATGTGTGATTTGCCACAAGGGCATGGGAAGTAATTCCATCTTGTGCAGTGTCTGTGATAAGAGGGTGCATTAGAGATGTAGTGGTATTAGAGGCAGACTGTGAGATAATGCTGGTTTCATGTGTGCAGTGTGTCAGGGAGAGCATGTGGAGATTGGCAGGCGTGAAAGGATTGAACTTGCTGGTGAGTCTCTTGAGTGTGTGGAAGAATTTTGTTATTTGGGAGACTTGTTATGTGCTAGAAGTGGGGCTGGAGTGAGGAGTGGTTGGAAGAAGTTCAGGGAGTTGTTGCCTCTCCTGACAATGAGTGGGCTCTCCCTCGATGCTAAGGGATTTTTGTGTGCGGCATGTGTTAGGAGTGTAATGCTGTATGGCAGTGAGACTTGGGCAGCAAAGGAAGAGGATATTCGCAGCCTCAAATGTACAGAAATGGCAAAGATTAGTATGATGCACAGTGCGTCCCTAAGTGCGAGGTCTCAGGGGACTAGGTTTACAATAGTAGAGTTGAGAGGTAGGATGGGACTGGAGTGAACTGGTGTTGTGGTGAGGAGAGGTAGACTGAGTTGGTTTGGGCATGTGGAGAGCATGGGGTATGATAACTGGGTATAGAATGTGAGACATGTTAATGTTAGGGTTAGGGTTGTGAAAGGCAGACCAAAAAAGACCTGGGACGGGGTCATTCAGTGTGACCTGAGAGATAAGGGACTGAATGAGTAAGCTGCCAGAGATTGAGCAGCATGGAAAGCCACCATCAGGTGACCAAGGCTGATGCATGCAAGCATGTTGAAGCCTTCAAAAGCTAAACAAAATGAAATGATTCACATTACCTAAACAGTAAGTAGTCAGCAATTATATCTTCTCCAACTAGATGATCTTTAATGGTGGCAGCTAGAGCAAGTTTAAGGCCCACCTCCACATTCTGTATCCTTGGAGCCATCACCCCTGGTGTGTCAAGCAGATACACTGTTGGCATGTCACACACCTGTACAACAATAAAGAAAGGTATGTACTGTATTTCTGTTTTGTAATGTGGGCATGCACACACCAAACATGGGCAGGCAGCTCTGCCATACTTTTTAATAACTTATCTGCTAAACTGGTTATACATAAAGACCTTCTAATAACAAATGTGTACAAGATATTACCAGTCTTAAAACTGTTACACTTACTATATCAATGTGAACTCACTTTGATCTTCTCCAGAACACTCTGAGTGACGCCTGGTACAGCACCCACGAGTGTGGCTTTCCTCCGACGCAGGTGCTTGGCTCGCAATGCATTAATCAGCGATGATTTTCCTACATTTGGGATCCCTATGACCATGAGTTGATAACTGACTTCCTCAGATCGATTGTACCTCTCCGAGCTCTTTATCACTTCTGCAACTTTGGGTATTATGCTTTTAACACCCTTGCTGTCAGGGTTCTTGCAATTTGTGAAAATAATATTAGTTATTCCTTGAGTAGCATAGTACTTCTTTATTTTATTCCTTAACTTCATATCAATCAAGTCTATCTTATTTAATATTAAGATGTGAGGTTTTAATGAAGACAAACCCAATCGACTTTCAAAGAGTGGGTTCCTTCCTGATATAGGGATTCTTGCATCATGAACCTCAATCAAACAATCCACAGATCTTAGTTTGTTCTGCATTTGGTTTAAACCTTTGGCCATGTGCCCAGGAAACCAATTTGCTCTGCTATGATTTACTACACTGAAACAGTCTCTCATCATAATCCCATGCCGAGCTATGAAGCCTGCCATTTTGACAGTCTTGCATTACTGAAATTTTTTTCAAATACAGTACAATGTTTTCCACGGGATCCAGATATCACAATCTCTTACTTAACTGTTAATTTATCATCATCACAGGCACAGGCATTATTAAAAACATACTAAGAAATCATGGTAAATGAAACTTTTTGATTCAAGAGTTGCCCAGGCAAAACCTTAAAACAGTACCTGGCATTAGACAATGACTATGATCATAATCTTATTTGCAGCTGACTGGTACATGTACTTTCCTGGTACCTTGTGCTCCTTACATGATTATTGTTATGATACTCTCAGATTCACTTCTCCCTGAACAATTTTTTGTAACTACAGTCTTCTGACAATCTAGTTCATTATCCACGGTATTTTCTTATGTTGCCATTCTATTACTGGAAATGAGGCACTTCACTCTTGTTCTTGGCTATCAGTCAGAACAGGATCAGTCACCTCAAACAAGTACCCATACGGCCCACTCCTCATGGCGATGTCTCGAGCAGTCTCACCATTGCTATTTGTAATCAGTGGCTTGACAGCACGGTTCATCAGTAGCATCTGTAGTGTTTGCTGGGCCTGTGGGTTCACAGCAGCAACATGGAGTGGAGTCTGGCCACTATTGGTTGTTGCATTGACATCACTTCCACCATCAATGAGAATATCAGCACAAACATGGTGGTTCCAGCGACATGAAGAGTGAAGGGCTGTCCAACCATCCACAGTTTTTGCTGCCACTGAAGCACCAGCAGTCAGGAGTAACTGTCAAAAGAAAAATAGCTAGTGACAGCTGAGTAACTACTGGATGTAATCAAAATATCATGAAAACATTTTCACTGCTCCACACTGAGGACAACATAATTACAAGCTGTTTAGTGTCAAGCCCAATCAGCAGTCAATTTCTTCTAGACTTTCATATGCTAATGCAAATCATCTACTCTACTTAGGATTTACAATTACTATACTTTCTACTAATTTACTTGGGTACAATCAATTGTGAAACAATATTAAAATATTTTCAGTATAATCAGCATATACTGTATAGACAGCCCAGTACGGTACCTTAACAATCTCTGGGTAGTCACTGTATGCGGCACGATGGAGGGGAGAGTATCCGTCACTGTCCCTGGCATTCACTGCTTCAGGGTGTTGGTGCAGAATGTCCTCCACCACACTCTGCTTCCCCTGCTCACATGCCCACAGCAGCTCCCTTTCTGGTGTGGCTACAATAGTGAGGCACATTAACCCCTTCACTGAGATAATTTCTATTTAATTCTTGTTTCCAACAGATGATTTTATTCAGCTCATGATGAAAGAATAAGAAACTCGGCTTTACTAATTTCTTCAATAAATTTATGTCCGTATTTTATAAATTCTTGTTTCAACACATAATATTACTCAGCTTGGGAGAGATCCCTCAGAAAGAGAAAAAATTAGCTAACAAGGTGTAATTAGGAACAAATATTTTCTTTTACATGTCAGGTTTAGCAGAGCTATGATCTTGCAATCCTGTGTTCTGTTAAGCTTTAGTACAGAATGGGGCCTAGGTAACACTCCTGCATGTATGCTTCAACTCAAGAATTTGGTGCATAGTGTATGGTACAGGCAACTGTCTATGCTCAATACAAATAAAATGGTAGTACAGTACTGTATCCAGTATACAATATGGCATAATTAAAAGGGTGAGGCAGATATAAGAATGTCTGGTAAGCAATACATACAGTGGTTTTCAGAGCAGTTGGGGGTGTTGATTATACTGTATATTTCCAGTAAAGTACACATTTAAAGAAGTATGTGAGAATGACTAATATACTGTATCAGTTATGGATCTCAAAACTGCATATGACAAAATGGAATGAGAGAGATTATTGATGCTACATATGTGTGGTGTGGAAGGAAACTGGTGACTGATGTAGCCAATGAATTTTTATGATGGTAGTTAACCCTTGCTGAGTGGTAAACCTCATTTGAGGTACAATGAAGGTCTGCATGGCTGCATGCCTCATATGAGGTAAATTTTACACTGGTTACAGACCAGTGACTCAGGAGAGGTAAACTACCTTACGGTACAAAGAATCGGCCCAAGAGGGGTTAAGCATGGATGTCTGAGCACATGGTTTACTATGATGTGTTATGAGTGGGACACAGGAATGTGATGTCCTCATGGGGACCTATACATACATATTATATGGAAAGTATGTTTTTTTAACACTCTAATCAAACCTAGAACTCATATATAGTACCCAGGCACTCAGTGGCGTACCTGAGGGGGGGGGGGCTGTTTAAAACTGCCCCTTGGGCCCCCAATTGAGGGGGGCCTCCAAAAGCCTTTAAAATTTATAAGCTTTTTAATTAATATTTAAAAATATATATATGTATCATCCCGATAATCCCGGCTGAGATATTAGATAAGTTTTGAGCATTTGGGGGGCTAGGTTCTTTGCAGGGCCTCCCACCAGGAGGGGAGCCCTGAAAAGAACATAGTCCCCCGGGCCCCCAAATCTCTATGTACGCCCCTGCAGGCACTGATATCACAACATCATGCTGTGATAAGAGCCAAGTCACTCCAATTCTATGAAGAACCAGGTAAATCCATTATGGGAGGATATATTTCAGCCCTAACCCATATGATGACACATATTTCAGTCATCTGAAATATTACTTAGCCCCATACAACTCAGCATGTGTCATAGCAGTTTTAATCTATCCCAGCTGAGATGCATTGGGCTAAGCAAAAATCCAGATGACTTTGAAACCAGCCATCATATGGGTTTGGGTTCAAATACTGTATATCCTCCCATAATGGATTTACTTGGTTCTTCATAGAAACTAGGTGGCCTGACTTTTCTCAAGGTGTGGTGCAGTGATATCAGTACCTGGATTCTATCTAAGAGTCTCAGGTTCAATACACAGCTAGTGTTAAAAAAAAAAAAAAAAAAAAAAAAAATCACATGTATGCAAGTTGTTTTTCTAACACACTGTATTGTCTGTATACCATATATGTATATTGGCAAGTATATGTGCATATATAAATACATATATATACAGTCAATCCTCGTTTTTCGTGGCTTGGATGTTCCGCAAAAACCGCATGAAACGCAAAACGTCGAATTGTGAAGTTAAGAATTAATGGAAAAATAGAGGAGCGTTTCGGTGGAATATGTACCTACCCTATCAGAAAGTACTACAACACCAAACAGGCCCTACCCAAAATTAAATGAAGAGTGTTTACTAGTGCTAAAACAACAGTGTTTACTAGTGCTAAAACAACATAACACAATAAACATGTACCTGAAAAGACATTAAAGCTGTTATAAAGAGCTGCAACACCAAAAATCCTTACCAGAAATAAAGTGAAGACTGGCTTGAGTGGCAGGTGAAGGTGTGTTGAGGGTAGATGGGCTAGTTACTAAGTGACATGGGCCTCTCTGAGGAAGCTCCATCACCTATGCCGAAGCTCTCAAAGTTGAACTCAGGCTCCAGCACCTCCACTTCCTCTCTGTCCACTTCTCCTTCATCCACCCCTCCTGGCACGTCCAAGTCTTGCAGAATAGAAGCCACATTCTGTCTCTCATGAAAATATCATGTGATCCGGGCTTGTCTCTGCTCCTTTATGTGTCTGTTGTAGACGGCCACCACTTGAGACTTCAGACCACTCAAGGTTGATAAGATGTTGGTAGCCTCAAGCATAGTCCTGGTGTATGCATCGAAGGTGGTTGCCATGTCGGTTATGGTGGACAGGCTGGTCGCAAGATGGCCGCCAACAAATGAGCATCGGTATGCATCGTCGGCTGCCGGCTGGGAGCATCAAGTTGAGGGGAAATTTGTGAATTGTGCGACAACTCGTGAACTTTTTTCTTGTGTGAAAAACAAGGCATCGAAGTAAAATGCGTCCAAATACGAGGACATACTGTATATATATATACTGTATATATATATATATGGAGCCTCTGTAGTACAATGGTAGAGTGTGCGTTTCGTACACGGGTGAGCCAGGGTTCGCGCCCCACCAGGGTAATAAACTTTGGGAGTGTTCACCCGGCCACGTACTACATTGGCGGACACCATGGGTGCTGTGGTTGAACCAGTGTCGCTTACTATAAAGTATGCTTGCACCCAGTCGGCTTGCGCGGGCCGATTACACTTGGTTCACAGACTACACACACATCCAAAGCCACTCCAACACGACAATTACACTAACAAGCACTTCTCACACTACATACAATCTCTACTAGACAGCCTAAGCCACTTGGTAGAGATACATTGGCTGTATCGTTCTGACTTCGGTCGGGATAGGCCGGTCCTGCAGTGGATACTCAAACGGCTGATGATGATGATGATATATATATATATATATATATATATATATATATATATATATATATATGTATTTATATTATATCTATCTATCTATTGCCAGACACCTTAATCCCGTAAGGGGTGGCCACAAACAAATCGCCTTCATGTTGCCCTGTCCCCTGCCATTTCACTGCCCTGCTTCCAGCTCACACTCTCCTTTCTCATATGCCTACCTCTCCACTCCATCCATCCATCTCGTTTTGGCCTCCCCCTCCCTCTCCCCCCCTTGACCTCATTCTCATACACTCTCCTCGTTAGTCTCTCGCTGTCCATCCCTTCCACAGGGCCATACTACCTCAATGTATTTCTCCTAATGCTTCCTATCATATCCACATCCACACTACAACATTCCCTTCACTTCTTCATTTGTCAGTCTGTCTCTCCACGTAACTCCACATGCTCCTCTCAAATAGCTCATTTCCACTGCTCTCACTCTTGATTTATGTCCTTCCAACAAGGATCAAACTTCATTTCCATACATTAGAGTTGGTATCACAATACTGTCATGCAGTGATTTTTTTAATTCCATGCTCACTTCCCTGTTTCTTATCAATGCTTTCAAAGAACAGCAACTTTTCTTTCTTGTTGTACCCCTTCAAGCACTTCACCCTCCAAACTCTATCCTTACTCATCACACTACCTAAGTACAGTACGGTACTTAAATGCACTCACATTTTCCATTTCCTCATCACCCAAACTCACTGTACATCCAGTGACTTCATTTCTCTTGAAGACCATAACTTTACTCTATCCTACACTCATATACAGTATATACAGTATTACGGTATATGGATAAGGCTGAGGTAAATACATTTCGGAACTGAGATGAAAATTATCAATATCAACAGAGAGTGATGAAGTACCCGGTATCTAAAATCTAATACTGTATATATATGAAGATGATGCTGTACTTCTTGCTACGAGTGACTGGGATGCTTGCAGGATCGTTCAAAACTCTATGAATACCGCAACAAGTGTACTTCAAAGATAAATTCGTAATGGCACTTTACACACTTGAGTAAGATACACATACCAGTAATGTGATGGTTGTTGATAGATAGGGTGTTTCTGAGTGTGATGTGCCCGTCAATGGAGATATGTGGGTTGGTGAAATAATCTAAGGTTTGGTGCAGTGACATAAAACGAGGTATACATGTAAAGAAAATGAAGAGAAGAGTGTCTCAAGCAAGAAATGTGGCTGGTGCATAGAAGGTCTCGATACAAAACACAAGACTGAGTTGTTAACAAAGCTTTTGATTCCTACAGCATGGGAATAACTTCCTTAATGTAAATAACATATATGCTGGCATAAGTCAGAATAAAATCTAAAAGATGTGTCTTGGGTTAAGGTGCTAACCCTTTCATCATAAAGTGGCCAAAGCTCACAAATTCGGCCCCTTTCAAAGAGGCAAACAAAAAAAAAATTTAACCAAGATCCATACACACTGAGACTACCAGTACTGAACATACTGTCTTCTAATCATTGGAGGTCAAAGGTAGGGAGAAGAAT
Source organism: Coenobita brevimanus (assembly GCF_032717465.1). Lineage (NCBI taxonomy): Eukaryota > Metazoa > Arthropoda > Malacostraca > Decapoda > Coenobitidae > Coenobita > Coenobita brevimanus. The sequence goes on along the minus strand of NC_136954.1, from coordinate 65,508,283 downwards.
AACAGATCCACATCTGACCAGCTGTGTATATGAAAGACCAGTTAACTACTGCATTCAAAAGTACAACAGAAGGGTGACTGTGGACAAAATAAATGACTGATACATGAATGAAGGTTTCTGGTGCTGGAGAGAGAAACCTTCATGCTGTGGGAGCATTATCCAGTTGCAATCTCTCAACTTTTTTTTTTTTTTTTTTTTTTTTTTTTTTTTTTTTTGACATGTCCACCTCTGGGCAAAGGCTTCAGGGCCTATCCCAGGGCCCAGTGGTCCTCCTACACACCTCCACATGTCACCACTTCAGTGCTAACACTCACCATCCATACCGAATACATGCTAGGGCTGTCTCATACATGACTGGTGCACTGGTATTTGCGGGGGTATTTTTACGACGTCGGCAGGTCTTCTGGTGGATCAGTAAAGTCTGCTTTTATGAACTTCAAATCCTTAAATTCTTCCCTGCCCAAGCCGGGAATCGACCCTGAGTCCATTAGGACTGCAAGCCGCCTCTCTACCGATTCAGCTACCGCCTCCCCCTCCTTCCTATCTCCCAAAAGGAGGACGATGGACTGTAAGAGACGGGCAACTCCAGCCTGCAGTTCATTGGGATCACATTCATATGAACCTGGGGCCACAAGGACATGGAGGTCTCTACTGACCATTTCTAGATGATAAATATACAAGACATACAGTACACAGGTTACTGTACCCTGCACTAACCCTTCAGTCTAAGGTATAACACAAGTTAATCCAGAAAAAAAGCAAATTGACATCCTTAGACTGACAAGATTACCAGTATTTATCTCTGATTTATGATACTATGGTAGCTACCTGTAGGCTACTGTTTACATGGCAAGTTCGCTGTACAATAACATTAAGCATCCAGTATCATTTCACAGTACTAGTACCATACATTTACAGTATACCAGGTAACCTTCTGTTACCAGTAACTTGTTCTAAATATAAAACAGTCAGCAACTTATCAAAATTTAAAGTACCTAGTACAGTAATCCAAAAAGCACACCGAAAGTTCTACACACCACTGCACATGATTACCACTGAGAGTTCTACTAGTATACAGTATTTACATTAGCCTAAAACAAAATTAAACCTCAAAACATTCCGGTAGGTAATTTACAGTAAAATTTAATTATCAGCCACTCAACTCAGATCCAAAGTCTACATCTGAAAAAAGCAGTTAATAAAATATTAATATCCCCACAGTTCATGGGATAAAAAAAGAAAAATGGTGGTAGATCTGTACATGAACCTGCCACCCTCCTTTGTTAGTAAACCTGGCATATGGCTGCAATGACTGACAAAGCTTTAAACTCAACTACGTTCATGAGTTTCCTCAAGGAAGTTTAAACGGATAACAAGGGTCAGTTTATGCACAACCGTGCAAGCAGTTTACGATACGACACAAGCATCTAAGCTGTGAAGCCAGGAGGGGTGTCAAAATATGTAACATCTCCGGCACGGGTGTAACTACAACATGTATCTCCAGCAGGGTGGTAACAAGAGGCAGAGTAGGACCTGGCGGGCGGGCAGGACGCACCGTGAGGGTCAGGGTCCGCCTCCACGTCGTTGCTCTCGTCGTCCCAGCCGGAGGTCCAAACCAAGGGTCTCTCGGGCTCCTCCAGGTCCTCCCCTCCCATGTCGCACCTCGCCTCCTCGCCTTCCTCTTTGTCACTCATCAGTGTAAGGTTATTAGGCAACTCAGGCACACATTGCTCCTTTCAGCGTAAGAATGCAGCAGGATTGATTTAATACTCACGTCCATGGACACGCCACCCTTACGCCGATGAAAACAAACATCAGCTGATTCTTGCCAATTTTCTTCGATATTTTCAAGGGGTAACGTTATTTTACTCTTTTCACTCTAACTTAGACGAAAATTGTCATCTCTTCATAAAGAATAAGCTACCGATTTGTAGCAATAGCCTAACAACAGAATATGATGCAAGACACAAAGAAGTCTATCAGTCTACAGCCTCTTCTTATTATAGAGCTCACAGCAATACTCGTCAGAGCTTTCATGTCAAATGGAAAATACGCCTGCATATAAAAATACTTCATTACAGTAGCTTAATGTAGATTTTCACTAAATTACTTTGGTTGGCGATGCGGAATTTATGGGAAAAAATGTAAATATTACATCGAAATGCGAACGTTTGTTTACGGAGTGAGATTATCAACATATCGCCCAGCAGAGTTGTGAGGGACGCTATCTATTCTGCTAGCTGGTGTTGGATCACAAGGCAAGGTGCTACGCCTCATGAAGCAGTTCCTCCGCGTCACAGGTCATATTCGTCGCCTGTAATCCTAGCTGGTGAGATGAGCCTCCCCTTCTTTCTTCAAGATACCGTTTGATCACCAGTGTATAGTCATCCCAGAAAAGGCCTCACTTCCCAGTGTACCACTTCCACCAGGGGAGGGTGTATAAGCTTCATTGCTTCTCAACCCTTCAACCTAAGAAGAGGAAGAAGAATTGTGGGGGGGTGGGCGTAAGCCATCGTTCGAAAAATAGGGCAGCTTTCCCGCATAATACCAAGGGGCCTCGCTCACTGCATAACCAAGGTCTAGGGAGGGCTGTAGTATCGACGGAGTCCCTCAAACCCTCACAAAGAAACACGAGCGTAATAACTGGCAAGTCTTATTTACTTCACACGCTCACTAGAGACTCTGTATAGGGTCTCAGCGCTGACAACATACTGGTACCATAAGGCACCCGGTAAGTTTCATTCAATATTTTTTTGGTGTAGCATAAATTGCTGATGTTCATAATATTATTATAGTACGTATGTCAGTGTCTTTTTTTTTTTTTTTCTGTGTGGTATTATGTTTAAAGAGTTTACAGATGTATCGTCGTGATGCTGATACCTTTTGGTACTACATACGCTGTATCATCGTGATATTGTAGAGATGGGCGAAAACGGTAACGCCTTGACGGATGCGCTCTTCAAATCTACGAGACCAGACAAGACGTTGTAGAAACCCACGAGCACTTCGCGGCCCAAATATGGCCGGTCATCTGATTCTGGATCACGCCTCGCTTTGTTGGAAACGAACGCTATGTGCAAGTGTTCCTGCAGACATTGAGAACATACAGGGGTCAAAACATTCCTTTTGAAAGTTTTAGTTGAAATTGAAACGGGCCCATCTATGACCCATTTGCAATCATTCTGCCAAGTTTCTTCGAGATCCATTTTCCAGTTTCGGAAACACACACACACACACACACACACACACACACACACACACAAGGATTATATTACAGTACGGTATATATGTTTCTGGTGATTAGTACAGAAAACGCTGGAATGGCGTACTTTGCACGTTATAGACCCCTTTTTTTTCTACAAAATTGCTGAAGTAACGAAGATAATTATGTAGCACATTGAAGTTGGTAGTGTGGTATTATTATTATTATCATTATTTTTAAGAGAGGATGATGTGACTTATCGTTATTTCCACTAGCCTCCGACAGTGCTGTATTGTTTTTAATATTTCTTGCTAAGAGTTTATTTTGTCAAAAGTTAGAATTTACCTATATGGGTTAGATCCGACCCAGGTACCAAATACTGTAGGATGTGAGTGTAGGGAAACTTAGGATTTAGAAACTGGAAATCAAATAAAGAAAAGTCAAACTGTCATCTGGGTGCCCAGAGAAAATATGGCACATCATTCGCTCGTCTTTCACACGTAGAGGGAGGGGGCTCTCTTCCCCTGGGAGCTCAGCCCATCCTCTCCAGTACACTACCCCCAGGCAGACCCCCCCCCCAACCCGCATTCTCCCATTCCGCAGGGAATGCACCCCCCCCCCTCTCCCACTAATAATCCTTTACCTTGCCTTGTTCCCCACTCCCCCAGCTCTCCCTCCAGTCTCGACTCTCTCTCTCTCCACACCTGTGTTTGCCAACTTACCTCTCGTTTAAATCTTATAATTACTGACAGTTCTCAAACTAATATCCTCTGTAATTACTGACCTACCTCCTCCTCCTTCCCCTCCCCTGCTTCTCACCTATCTGTTATATCCCCACACAGCCGCTTCTACTGCTCTCTCTCTCTCTCTCTCTCTCTCTCTCTCTCTCTCTCTCTCTCCACACCTTTGTTTGCCAATAATCTCCTCCTAAATCCCATTATTACTGACCTTCCTCTCCTCCCTCTCCCTAATGGGTATCTCACTGAAGTTCGTACCAACCTCTACTGCTGTAACCTTTTCTTCTCTCCATGTACTTATCACTAAGTATATTGCATCAAGTCTGCATATTTAGATACTATACAGTATTTGGTACCATATTATGATGTACTACCAATTGTAACAATGTAACCGCACGACAGTTTTGTAACAGTATCACTCAATATTTATTTAGGTATCGTCATGTCGTCATACTATATTCTTGTAACTTAATGTCTAATGCTATCATTCTTTTTCAACAACAGTATGCAACCACGCTCTCTCTCTCTCTCTCTCTCTCCACCTGTGTTTGCCAATTTACCTCTCCTCTAAATCTTATAATTACTGACAGTTCTCAGACTAAAGTCCTCTATAATTGCTGACCTACTCCTCCTCCTTTCCCTCCCTTGCTTCTCACCTATATGTTATAATTCTCTCTCTCTCTCTCTCTCTCTCTCTCTCTCTCTCTCTCTCTCTCTCTCCCATCTGTGTTTGCCAATTTACCTCTCCTCTAAATCTTATAATTACTGACAGTTCTCAGACTAAAGTCCTCTATAATTGCTGACCTACCTCCTCCTCCTTTCCCTCCCTTGCTTCTCACCTATATGTTATAATCCACTCTCTCTCTCTCTCTCTCTCTCTCTCTCTCTCTCTCTCTCATTACACTGTGACCATACCACAATCTCCACAATCTTATAATAGGAAATTTACCACTGCCTGTTTCTTGTTAAGAAACAATGTGTATATAATCATACTATATTCGTGTAACTTTATATCTGTGATTATTAATCTATTTATATGTTTATTACAATGGTTCAACCCATCAAGGCAATCCACCCGACGTATGTGTTACTAGGGGGTGCGCCATTTGTGTAATTTTTATTATGTAAACCTTACACAATAAAATTTGTAAATCAATCGAGGGAGGGGGGGGGGGGAAACGCTATTTTTTGGTAGTTTTTATTTCAAGTTATTTTTTACAAGAGTGCGGTAATGTCAAGTTTCACATCAGTCAGTAGCAAAAAAAAATAAATAATATAAAGTCAAAAACGTTCAGAATATTAAACCGTCCATGTTCAGAGTATAACCCTTCAAGCACAGCCAAGAGCAAAAGTTTCTATACCCTCTTAGCGAGAGGAAAGTCGAAGACAAGGCAGGAGAAAAGCCAGAACGGATACTCCGGTACAGTAGTCGGAGAGTGCTTCGTGAATAAGGGGTTTACACACCTGAAACCAAACACACCTTGCGCCAGTATGAACGGTTATGAAGCTCTTAACCGTATACCTGTGTATTATCCCCATTATTTTGTGGAAAGGCTACATGATTTTATCGAAAGAACAAAATAGGGATATGAAAGAAACGTACTGAATGATAGGAAAGCAGGATATTAATGTTGTACAATATTCATAATGTTATTTAGATTAGGGATATGGGTTTTTTTGCAGATGGGTGTACTTGCTGCTCCGTCACTTGATATAATGTTAGCTTCTGTTGACTTAACAATGAGTGACAAAGCGAAAACTATCCTTCAACCCACAGATCCATTTACTATGCCCGGTGGGAACCAGATACCTAAAACACGACTGTTCGTCTCGTGGGGTAACACCAACCTGATGTGGCCTAATTGGGTTATATCCAAAGTGTGGTTAGAGTATTTTGCTCACATAGCCTAATGCTGTTCAGGAGAGAGACAGGTCAGTCCTCTTGAAGATCGGGACAGACAAACTACCTCTACACTGCTGATGAAGAGATAAATGTGTGGTTGATGGATGGGTTGTTTTTAATTTTTTTTACTGTTCACATCAGTATTTTACATTGTTTCCCCATCAGTTAAGTAAGGTATGTCAGGTGTTAATCGCACTTTATGTAAGCTGCAGCTATAGCAAAATATACGAGTAGATACTATGGAAGTGTAATTTATCAAACCCGCGCTAGCAGAGCGAGAAGAGTTGTGTGTCGGGGGGAGGGGGGGGTGTCTCTTTATCTGTCTTTGTACTAACAAAATAAGTGATACTTATCCGATTTTTAACAAAACTTGGTGAAAGGGTTAGACATCCCATGAGTAGAGGTTTTTTTTTAGAACGATAAGTCAAATGTCAAGGTCACACGGTAGGTCAAAGTTTTGACTGAGCACGATCGGCTTGATTAGCTAGTCAGGTCAGGTGCGAGTAAGGGGATGGGTCTATTATGATGTGGCTGGGGTAAAGCAGCTCTGCTGTCGGGCCCTGCTGCGGATGTCACTGATTGCACTGCGCAGTTGACCCATGTGTGGTGTGGTGCGGTGAGGATCTGTCCCTTCTCCCCTTTGGGGCTAAGATGCGATTGACTGTGTTTGAATGGATGAGTAAATGGGGAGTGTGTCGTCCTGTCTCGGCTACCTCCCTTTCCATGGGGGAAGCAGCCTAGGTATATAGATAGATAGATAGATAGACGATCGGCTTGAAAAGTTTTAATCCAGTTTGCAGCAGTTGTGGGGAAGTGGGTTAATCGTAAAGCAAAGAATGAGATTATTCGATTTAGATAGCAATCAGCAAAAAGTTAAGGTTACACCCGTGTGTGTGTGTGTGTGTTCACCGGGTCGGTCGGGATCACTTTGATGGTCGTGATCGTCAGCTTTTACCCTCCCGGAAGGGAGCTGAGAGCTCATATAGTTCGATCTAAGGGCAAGGCTGTGACCTTCACACACGCACACACCCGTCCCCTTGCTCAAGGGGGACAGTAACCACCCACTTCGTCAGTGAAACTTTTCGCAACCTGAGCGAGGCGCGAACTCCCGTCCACCAGTTGGCAAGCGAGAGCGTTACCACTGCACCAGCGAGCGGTGTGTGTGTGTGTGTGTGTGTGTTTTAACAAATCAAAAACTTTCGATCCTTACGGTAATCCAATCTCGATGGAAACATTGAGAATCAACCAAAGAGTAGGCCTATTGTTTTTTAGAACTCGCTTCCCCAGAGTTGTTTTCCTCCAAATTTCAACCCACAACTGTTCAAGTCTAATTGTTACAGATATTTTACGAACAGAGGACACCAGTAATCTGGTGTATGGATTATTTTTTTTTACCCATTTGTTTTTCCTTCCTCCGTTCTGTTATTTATAAAAAAAAAAGAAAAAAAAAAAGAATAATTTGTCAAAGGTCAAGGTCACAGGGCCAGGTCAACTTAAAAAATGTTCATCCGATTTATACCAAACTTTGAGGAGGGATTGGGGTAATGGGAGGAATAGGCAGGCTCTGTTTTTGAGTACAATGAGTCCCAGGTCAAGACCATAAGGAAAGGTCAAAGGTCATGGTTATAAAGCTGGGACAACTCACACAGTTCTGATCAAATTTGAGCTAAACTTGGAGGGAGGGTTATGTGTCAGGCAAGAACAAAGGGATTCACTTAAGAACAATCGAAGGTCAGGGTCATAGGACAGGGTCAGAGTTTAACACGTTTTTCAGAGAACAAAATAACTACAAGTTTTGAAATGGTACGGATCAAACTTGGTGGATAAAGAAAGGAATAAAGGCAGATAGGAAAGAAAGGAACAAAGACATAAAGAGAAGAGGACAGAGAGGGAAACAAACAGGAAGACAAACAGAAAGATACATAGAAGAGAGCAGAGGCAGACAAACACATGCAGACAAAAACCCAAGCAGAAACACGGACACAGAAAAACAGACAGAAACGCAGACAGACACACTGGCAGACAGATTCACAGACAGACGTATACAGACGGGCAGATACACAGACTGACAAACACAGGTGGACTGAAGCATGAAAAGATAGATACAAAGACCGACAGAAAAATAGTAAAACATAGATAGACAGACAAACGGAGAAACAGACAAAAAGACAAGCAGAAAGGCCGACAGAAAGATAGACAAACAAAGGCAAAATGAAAGAACAGCCAGGTGGAAAGAAAGAAATGACAGTCAGACAGAATGATTAATAGGCAGAGATAGAGAGAGAAAGAAACAAACAGGCAGAGAAACAGACAGAGAGACAGATAAAAATTAAGGCTCAGACAAAGATTTAGAAAGACAGACAGAGACAAGGAGAGAGGCAGACATTTACAGAAAGACAAAGAGGATGACAAACAGGAAGTCAGACAAACATAAAAAAGAGAAAGGCGAAATGACAAAAGAAAGAACAAAGGAAATGAAGAAAGAAGTGAAAGTAAGGAAGAGAAATAATAATAATAATAATAATAATGATAATAATAGTAATAAAGGGTATGCTTCAAATTTCCTTTGTCATATCTGTTCCTTTTGGCGTGAGATGTGTTCAGGTTCAAATGTGTGATCCTGTGCTTGATAAGCATTTTCACATTGCTAACCCACCCAGTGTTTGTTCAACTGACCTTTCTCCAGCCTGTCTTAAACTTCACACTTCACGGGAAAAAAGGAACTTTTGCAGGTGACTGTACGATGATACCACTGAGCTCTGTAAAATGGAGGGACTTTCTCATGGGTAGCGCCGCATAGTTTGTATGTCCGCCGCCAAGGCCCCAGGGGCCAGGGTGTCGCTGATGTAGTGGCAGCCATGTTTATACACCATGCCTGACGCCCGCGTCTTTTGAAATCAGCCTATGAATCCGGAAAATATAGTGCCATGGTCCACTGCGCAACTTACGGAAACAACAGGGAAACAAAGACAGCAAGATAAGAGGTGGAGGCGGCGAGTGCGGTATTTCAGAATGGCGGCCAAAGTCACACGCTTGCTACGGAGATAGCCCCTCCGTTATTATTGAGCTCAGTGGATGATATGATACCGTCAAAAAGTTTTCAAACAACTTCTGAAGAGAGTTCGTAATATGAGGGGTTCCAGTCTTTCTCTACCCCTTCAATACGATGACATTTAATTCCCAATACAATACAGGGGACAAATTTTTTAAAGCTTCCGGGAGACAGTAGCGAAGGAGTTAGTAGGAATACGCCGTGACACAAGTTAGAAAATACGCAGATTATGCAGTCAGTACAGAAAACATGTCTGGGAACTGTGGTGGAACACATGGAGTATACTGGTGTATCTAGGCTTAAGCTACTGATCGTTCATTGAGTTTTAATTGTTCGCTCACGTGGTTTTCTTGCCCACTGTGCATAGTTCTTTTTGTCCGGTTATATTTTTTACTACAGTAATGTTATTTTTGTTCCTGCCACCACCATGCTATTTTATTCACTTTTTGGAACTGAATGGTTGACGTAAATACCTCCATTACTGCTGGCTTTTATCCTGAATAAAGTCGTTCGTCGTTAGCAAGAATAAAGTATCCTCGTACACGAAGTATAAAGTGTAATAAAATGTAAATTACAAAATAACAATGATAATAATAATAATAATAATAATATTAATGACAACAACAACAAAACCCTTTAAAAGCCTGTTTTGTTTGATAAATTACCAAATTGTTCAGTGTATGTGTTTTTTCACTAAAATAAAACATTACAGTAAATCATCCGATTCATTACTTTTATCAGATGTTCGCATCAGTAATAGACAATCAGCATCTCGGGCCTTCGTTTGTTTAAAATCAAGTAAACAAAATAATTACGAATCAAGAAATCTTTGGTCGCGTAGCCTATAAGCATACTTGTAGTCAGGTCTGTCTCATACCGGTATTTATGATATGTACAAGTCTAATATAAGTACCGTTTGTAATACTGTAACTGACAGATTATACAGAATTGTACAAAAAAGAAGCAGCAGTTGAGGTTAGTATACTGTATAAAGTAGCCACAAGAAATATTGCTTTGTTAATAGTCACTAGTCTTGTTCGTCTTGTCCGTATATAGCCATTAAGTTGTGTCTTGTTTCATACAGTCATTAGATCAGAAGTTAAAGTGGGCCACCTAAATGTGAGTCGACACATTGCAAAGAAATACAAGCAAAGTTATCAAAGGTGAATGTTCCCCATTTCCACCACCTCCGACATCAGTTGTGATTTAAATTCGTTCATATTTATGGTACGAACTCGAAGGCCGAAATTCACGAACCTATCAGTTGCCTCTTGCAACAGTGTTGCTTTTTTTTTTTTTTTTTTTTTTTTTTTTTTTAAGGGTAAGGAAAACTATCAGAACTGAACCGTAAATAGTCAGGACGATTCTCACACCTACCGTCAATTCCAAGTCGTAGCATTTGCTTTTGCAAGAATAAGAGATGGAAAGAATCAGCATTCATCTCTGAGTTCTTTCTGCAAAAATATGTCAGAGTTGCGAGAGGTAGTTGATTGTAAGTTTGTGAATATTCGTTAAGTGCTTGTGCTCGCACTACGCAAGGTATGGACTCATCCTTACAAGTTCTAGTAATCCCTGAGTTTTTTGTAGTGGAGTGCAGTCTCTTATGAGGCAAGGGTAGTCATGTAAGTCCGAAAGGGAGTAAGTATAGTTCATGTTACAGTTATGGGTCTGAAACTCTCAAGTCCAAAATTTTTTTTATCTTCCTCCATCTTGACAGTAACCCCGAAATATACCGTACTGCATTTTTTTTTTTTTAATCATTTTCCAGGATTGAATGTCGAGGCGTGGAGTGTGGTTATTGTCTGTAAGTACACGTTGGTATATTCCAGTGGTTTATTCCAGTCACGCTGTCCACCGGTCTGTTTGACGCCAACCTTTGAAACAGCAGAATAATAATAATAATAATAATAATAATAACAACAATAATAAAAACGTGATAGTTCAAATCGATTTCGCCGATTTTGGAGCATTTAATACAATTAAGTTGGGAGGTTTAGGTACACTAATCTCAGGTTAAGTTCGTTTATATTACTTGACAATTTTTGGGCTAAAGAATCAAAACCAAAACTTTTGCAAAGGGAAGTCAGCAACTTCAGTTGACCTTATGCAGTCAGAGCAATGCACGGTTTGTTGAAAGTTGATTTGACAGAATAGAAAACAAAAACGAAAATATGCACGACCGCCGTATTTAAAATCGGTGAAATGCGACTAAAAATATACAGCTAAATGTGCTTCAAAACAATTGTGTCCACGAACATAAGGAACCCTAATCCTAATCAAAATAAATTTCAAGATAATGCGACTACAAACGTATGTACAGTAATAAATAAACCGTAAATAACTTAAAGACATCTCATAGGCTGTAATGTATGGTAAAGAGATATTGCTGACGCTGTAAATGAGCGGGAGGCAGAAATGTAAGATTGAGTAAAAGTCTGCTCCTACGGAAATATTGATTCAAGATTCAAGTTAACTAATAGCTGAAATATTAGCCCTCTCGCCACAATGACATCTTTTATACTTTATTTTACCTGCCTCCACATGTGTTTCCTTAACACTTGAGAACTTTCGCAGTGAATGGGTTACATAAAAATATAATCGTTTAAACTCCCACAATGCAAGGTCTCCCACTGCGAAATAAAATCCCAAGGTGTTAGCAAAAACAGGGTAAAAATAGCGTACCATGTTGAAGGGTAAAATATTTTGGCTCAGCTACTGAAGCTATGTAGCAGAGAAAGCTGGAGACAGATGTAGCGGTAAATAATGATCTTTAAAATGATAGAAAGATGAGTTATTCAGCATATATATAGCTTGTGCGGCTAGCCTCTTGTGACAGGAAACATTTTTATTTGACAGTGATTGGATTTAAAAAAAAAAAGTGAAAGGCGTGAACAGTCTTTAAATAAAAAGAATAGCAAGTTTTATCACTTAATTTTCTGTGGATGAAAGAAAATTTAGCAATAATTATAGTAATAGTCATACAAATTCTAAGCGCCAACAGCACGATGTATGCATACCTTCTTGTGCTATTGAAATGACTGAGATAGATTTAGTGCAAACAGAGGTACGAAGCATGATTTTACAGCAACAACTGAGGCACAAATGACTGTACTAAGCATACTTTTAGCAGCATTGCCTATGCAAGGAATGTAATTTAATAGATTGTAAAAACATTGTTTCACACCACAGATTGTGTAAAGACATGAACATTTCGAATATTGGAAACGGAATTCAAGTTAAAAGAATAAAAACAAAGGCATGAGTTCACAACGCAAATACGAGTAAAGTAGGAAAATAACTGTGGGAAAGACTGTAATGTGCAGAGGAAATGCAAAAGGGTGATTTTTGCGAGCGCAAATAAAACAGGAAGCATAATTTGATAGCGCACATGCTCTAAAAGCCTATCGTAATGAAATGTTTTAAACAATATGAATTTAATACAGAAACAACTAGAAAGCACTCAGGGAGCGCATATCCCCGCCAATGCCGGATGTGGAATCGGATCCACGCCAAAATTTGATTGATTATTTCTTGACCCATGGCCCACCCTTCCACAAAATTTCATCGAAATTAATTGAGGACTTATATTGTGCGGCATACATAGGATCCGGATCCACCCCCAAATTTAATCAATTCTCTCTTGGCCCATGGCCAACCCTTCCATAAAATTTCATTGAAATTCATTGAGAACTTTTGGAGATATCGTGTGGACAAACAAACAAATAGACAAACACAGGTGAATATATAACCTCCAACTTCGTTGGCGGAGGTAAAAAAAATGAAATTTCATATGCAGATAGAATACCGTGCACAAGCAAAGCTTCGAATACAATAAGTAGTAAAGATCGAATTTTATAAACAAAGGAAATGGGAAGCGTGATTAAATTTCATAGTACAGAATAGAAAACATAGTAATTTTAATACCGCAAATGAATCAAAAGCATAGCTTGGAGGCGAAAAGTCTATAAGAAATTCAAACGCAAAGGTTTTAACCAATAAAAAATTGACACGCTTCTAGACTGAGGGCCTTATCCTAGTCGACATAGGAGGCTTCGTAGTACGCCTTTCTTTGCGATATACTTATTACGTGTTTATCATGTATGTTACGTGTGTGATGTAATATTGGCATAATCTGCATCAGTAACATGCAAGATCACAGCGATGTGTAGTGTGCAGAATAAACCGCTAAGGAAGTGTTAAAACATCCCAAAAGCCACTTAGAATACATGGCTAAGGAAGAAGCGTTTCGAAATACCCAAAGCCACTTAGAATACGATGCTGGCATGGTGGTGTTAGAAGGTGGGTACGACTGTGGATAGGAAGTTCGTGATGGATACGGGACAGGTTGGGTAGAGGTCGTGACAGTTGCCATGGTGCTGTCCGTAGTACTGCGCCAGGGAGTAGTCGTCATCAACGTCACCTTCCAAGTCGTTGAAGGACGCTGTCGTTGCCCTGAAGAAAACAGAGATACATTAGCGCTTAGGCTCCTATGACTCCCTCTCAACCGAAAAAGAATCGTCAGGCTGTAGCTGGAATAGAATGCTGGAGTTGAGCGTCGTCGTCGGTGTCACCTTCCAAGTTGTTGAAGGATCATGCCGTCGCCCTGAGAATGAGACCTAATCTTACCTCTTCGGCATTTTTTTTTTTTCTTACTATCAGGGATTTTTTTGTTTGTTTTTCAAGTTTATGAGGGGTCTCTAGCAATGCAGTGGTTAATGACGGGTATATCTAGCTCCAGAAGTTCACGGTCTATTCAAAGCTGAATAAAATTCCGTTTATTATTTTGTTTGTCCATTTGGCACATGCAGTTTATAAAACCCTGTAACCATGCAGTTTCAATTGTTATTACATCTTATCTAGTTGTCATTCACATTCCATCCAAGCTAGGTTAATTTACAATTTTTCAGCCTTTCTGATTACTCCTATTAATTTTCCACCTGCGCCATTTTTTTAATGCCCATTTCACCTCTGCAGTTAGTTTTGCCCATTTTCTAATCATGCTCTTACGTATTTTCTTATTTATGTATGTAGTTGTGTATCATTTATTAATTATTTTGACTATTTCGCAGCAGTTGGTGCACCTGCGTATTTTATTCACGCAAACACCGGATGGTAATGTTCAGCTGAGTGCAGTCCTAGCAATTGAAGCGTTCTCGAGTGACCTGTTCTCTCACTGGTAGCCTGCAGCAAAGACATATTTTGGCCAAAACAGACGATTTTGTTCAGTCGAGAGAAATTATATGCTCAGTCAAATCAGATAGTATGCAGTTTATTCCAGTCACGCAATTCATTCTCAGGCTGAAGGAAATATAAACAATCTCCAATAGCCCCTTCAGCCAGAGGACGTCTTTTATAAGTTATTCTTTTTATCTAAAGATTTATCTGTATCTATCTATCTATCTGTCTATCTATCTATCTATCTATCTATCTATCTATCTATCTATATTTGTTTATTGATTGATTGACTGATTGATTTCTTAAGCCCAGCAGAAATTCAAAGCTGTACCACTTACATATGGTCTTCATTAACCCCGTCACCTTACGACATCTCCCATAAGCTGAAAGAATCGTCTGATGGTGGTCTGATTAAAAAAAAAAAGACGTCGTGTGATTGACGAGGTTAATCCCTACATTATAATGACGAGTGAATATTGTACCCATTTTAATGGATCAGTATTAACGCACTCAGGCGGTTGTACTCACTCTCAGCTCAGTACAATCGTCTGGCGTCAAATGGAATAGAACATTAGTTTCTCGATCGTGACAGTTTTAATGATGGCATTAGTAAATAAGGGTCCTAGAGCTCACATTTATTTGACTTAAATCGTATGTCGTTAGCAAAAATACTGAGTCGTTCTGATCATGATTACGCTAATGGTGACAGTATCAACTCTCAGACTCCTATGAATCATTCTCAGGGCATTGAAAATCATCTGGCGTTTGCTGAAAGAGTACTACAGTTGTCCCGACAGTGAGAGTGTAATGTTGGCAACTGCTTGTATTTCGAGCCCTAGAATCGGGGAAGCAGATCACGAGACAAACACGCTTCTACCGCGCCACCGTGTCTCCTGAACTAGTGCTTTTTAGGGTAATACCTGCAGCCATAGAACGCCTTTCATATTTTATCCTTGCAATCTCCTGATAATTTTGTTCTGTTTAGGAGGGATTCAAACTGAAGGGTTAGGAACAGGGTGGCCCATATAATTGCACACCCCTTGCCATTAACTACGAAATTTTCATGTGTTGCAGGGACGGGTCAGTCGGCGTTACTAATGTCTACCGTTCATCGTTTTCTGCTCCCATAACCCGTTCCATGCTTTACAGTGACTTCTTTTTGTCCATTGAGTAAGGTACTTCATTGATGGTTTCACGAAGCAGCCAAAATCTCCGAGATCTTCACACCCGTAGACTGAGCCGTTCCCGCAACACATCAGGCTGAGGATCGCAATGAACGGACCACGGCGTATAGACTTCAATTTCCTGTTAAATGATTAGAAAAAAAAAAAAAGAAGAAGAAGGCTTTTCCAAGGTAAATACATTCGCCTGGAAATGTCAAGAATAAACAAAGAAAATGCTGTACATCATCTGATTCAAGAGGTTAAGTAAGGAAGAAAAAGAAGAAAAAAAATTGGTGTACTTACTTTAGAATGAAGTTGATTACCGTATATCCCTGAACTGCTACATAATAATAATAATAATAATAATATAACCGGTGTACGGTACTTACGTGAGGATGATGTTGACCACTTCCCCAAACAGGCCGTGGTCAAAGGGCATCTCGGCCACCTCGCAGATGGTGCGTAGGGTGCAGGCGTGACCGTCATAACCCAGGCTGTCAGTATCAGTGTAAATAACAACTTTAGTACTATCAGTAACAATAACATGATGAACAGAAACACATACAAAATAATAACTGTAGTAATATCAGTAACAGTAACATGAAGAACAATAACACAAAAAGAATAACAACTGTAGTACTATAAATAACCATAACAAGAACAATATCACATACAAATGAGTAAGCTATCATGTGAAAACTCGTACACAATGAATAAATAAACCAACGCGAACAGAACAGACATATAGCTGCACACACACACACACACACACACACACACACACACCTCTCTCTCTCTCTCTCTCTCTCTCTCTCTCTCTCTCTCTCTCTCTCTCTCTCTCTCTCTCATCAAAGCCTCACCTGTTCAAAAACTTCTCTATCCTTCCGTATATATCCAGGCGTTGTTCCCCAGGTCCGAACGCCCTTCCCAAGATGAACGTTCCATTGGAGGGAAGGTTGAACGTGAGATCCGTTTCTAGGATGAGCAGGCCGTTGTCGCTGAGGCCAACTGTAGGTATTGTAGTGGTGATTTCTACCTGTAGGTGGAGAGAGGATAGATAGATATGTAGGTAGTGTAGATAGATAGACTGATATACTGACTGATAGGAACATAGAGGTGTCTAGGATGAGGGAGCCAGAATCGCTGAGCCAATCGTAGGTACTGTAGTAGTGATTTCTACCTGTGTGAAGAGAAGGGAGGTAAGAGGGGTAGAGAGACAAACAGGTAGATGCAGTAGATAGATCGATGGGCACGTATATGGATGGACAGATCGACTGATAAGGTAGATAGATACACTGATTAACTGATTGACAGATGGACTGATAGATAGGTAGACTGGCAAATAATTTATTTATTAGATATATGGAAGGTGAGCTAGCCAAGCTGATAGATAGATAAATACATTACTTGACTGATTGACTCGCACAGACGGATAGATAGGTGTACAGATAACTGGGGAGAGAGTGGGGTGATGTTTCAGATGGAGAGAGAGAGAGAGAGAGAGAGAGAGAGAACACTAATTAATGGATAAAGAGTGACAAAACTTACAATGCCCCTTTCATGTAGGGGACAGCACTAGCATTCCGTTCCATTTACCCTACTGCCGGTTTACCGTATTTCATTCAGCTATGTCAATCATGGAAGCCCGAGAAAATAAACTGTCTTTATCCTTGTCATGGTCCCCACTAGTATGTTATAGCAGCTAATGCCTGACCAGTGAGCTGATCAGGGAAGTATTTATTCATTTATATACTTATTTATTAATATACTTACTTATTAATTCCTGTAGATGTTAATGGTTGTTTCCTGGGTTGTTTCTCTTCCTTTTTAAACACTAGATACATTTTTATTAATCTAGATGATATTATAATTTCCGAGTACCTTTATCTCAAGGATAATTACAACTAAAATTTAGGACCCCCAATTAAAAAGTTCCAGCCGTTCCCTTGTATTCAGCCGAGAGTGAGTCGGTCAAGTGTAAGCGAATAATAGGTCGAAAGATTTACAGTTAGTGCCTGTCGACTGCACAACGGTCATTAAGGCACACGATATATCAAGTCCCAGGCTTCCCTTAATACAGACGGTGCTACATCCAGGTCCCTGTTTGTAAAGGTGCGTGAACAGGAGCGAGGGGTTAATAAGCTGAAACCAAGTCTGACCAGTTGCGAGCTTTCTGTGCTAACCAGGGCACCACCGTTTACACCAGAGAGAGAGAGAGAGAGAGAGAGAGAGTTAATGGTTTGACAAATAAATAGAAATACTGATGAATGAGCAGAAAGACATACAGACTGGGACAGATTGCTACAGATAGATGAACAGGAAAACAGGGGTACACGTACGATAGATGAATACACAGACCAACGGATGGGTTGAAATGGATAGACCCACATAGATTGACAAGAAGACAAACAGTTCGATAGGTGGACTGTAAGATGGAGGAATTGACAAATAGACAAGTAAAACTTGAAAAAGTAGAGTTTGCAGAAAACTTGCCATACAATCTCGGGTACCAGGCCACTTAGTTCGAAGTAGACTCAGATAGATGGGCGGGGACAAATAGATAGGTGGACTGAAGAATGGATGCATAGACAGAGTTTGATGAAGGCAAATAGAGAGAGAAGTGGACGGATAGGTGCATGCATAGATAGAATAATTCGAGATAGAGATGAATGGACTGAAAGATAGACGTATATACAGAGTTAGGTGGAGACAACTAGAGATTGCTTAACTGCAAACCAGATGCATATTCAGTTAGATGGAGAGAATTGAGAGATGGGCTGAAAGATAGATGCATAGACTGTTAGGTGGAGGCCAACAGAGAGATGGCTGGAATGAAAGTCAGATTCATAGACAAAGTTAGATGGAGACAGATGGTTGTACTGAAAGATATATGCACAGACAGTTAGTTGGAGACAAATAGGGAGATGGCTGGCCTGAAGAACAGAAGCGGGGATAGAGACTAATGGAGAGATGCTTGGACTAAAAAACAGATGCATGGGCAGGTGGAGACAAACAGGGAGATGGTTGGACGCGTAGACAGAGGCAGATGGAGACAAATAGAGAGATGGCAGGACTGAAATATGGATGCATAGACAGGGTTGGATGGAGAGAAACAGAGAGATTGCTGGATTGACAGATGAGTGTATAGACAGAGTTAGATGAAAGATAGAGAGATGACTGGACTGAAAGATGCAATGGTTAGATGGTGACAAGTAGAAGGCTGGACGCATTGACAGTTAGATGGAGACAGATATGGCTGTACGGAAAGATTTATGCATACAGAAGACAGATGGAGATGGAGAGATGGCTTGCCGCATTGACAGAGTTCGATGGAGACAGATAGAGAGATGGGTGTGTAAACAGTGTTAAATGGACAGATAAAACTTAACTTACATTAAGAAACGAATTTGCTGGAAAAAAACCATAGCGTCTTCTGCGGTACTTGGCCACTTTGCTCTCCGTCGGTATGTCTTGTAGCCATTCCGGCTTCTTGAACAGCTCCTCCATGCTTTTCTTAGCCACCACAGATCCTACGCCGGGATACTCCACCTTCCCCGAGGCCAAACCCGCTAGGAGTAAGGTAAGAACGGCAACGTAACAGACCATCCTGAAGGACACGTATATCCTTCCGGTCATCCGAGTGGTGACTGAGGGCGGTCCCTGTTGGTCCGTGTTTATATACTCCCCCTTGTGACCGTTACCTCAATACCGGATAATAGGATGACCGGCCCTCCATGGCAAACGGTTATGAGAGTCAGGGCCTGGGAGGTTGAGGGGACTGGGAGCAGTTATCTGGAGCGGTGAGGAGGTGGGGAGATCCGCCTGTCTAATGATGGCTAATAACAATGATTACTAAACTAACAAGCAGGGTGTACTGACATGAAGCTCATGAGGGAGAAAAAGGAACAAGATACAGTACATGAGGGAGGGTGGCTTAGGAATGAGTGGTGAGTGGAGGAAGTGAGGTGATGAGTTATGGCGAAAAGGTATGGAGGGGCTGTCATGCTGGATAAACTCCGGCAATAAAAATATATACTGTATTATGTATTTAGACATATTTGATAGTTATTATATACGTAACTGTCCATAGGAGTTACAGTGCAGAACTAGACCGATTTGGGAGAAGAGTGGTGAATATCATGAACCATTCCCAGTGTAGGCCAAGTAGGACTCGGAAAGTAAGAGCTGTTTGTGAAAGCTGAAGTGGTTATGTATGCGTTTCAATCAATATGAGTCATCGCAGCAACTGGCATTTATGCACCCTGCTATGAACATGGACTGGAAAACCCATTGCCGATGCCCAGTAGTCCACTTACGATGCACTTGTAGAGGGCTGATCCAACTGCAGCCCTCACACGTCACATGGCACTTGAGCACAAAGTTATGTGCTCCATCTATAATGTTATGCTAGGGATATCACGGTCAAATTCGGTATTGTGGTATTATAGTGAAAATGTTTTTATCACTTGCCTTTGGGGCTGTAGGAAATAAGTATTCAAATTCAGAAGTTTCCCTGTAACAGCTGTGATTGAACACGACCTCGCAGTCACCAGCTGACCCGCACTGTTCACTCCCCCACCACCTCCCCTACATGCGGTCATATGCAGGCATATGAAGGGACGTAGCCAGCATCGACATGAATTGTCCAGAACGTTTCTAGTATCGAGTTCCATATATATAGGAGAGAAGTAGATCGTGAGACAAACACCCTGCCATGGTGGCTTCATTGATACTTGGGCATAAGTATTAGGTAATAAGCAATAATAAAAATGGTACTTTCATATCACAATTAACTGTAATTACATCAACATCATTAACACGTAGGTATTCCTGACTAATTATCCTGAGAATGACAAGTTTCAGCTTGCAGCCAACTTGGACTAGAGAAAGGGCCAGAAAATAGAAATAACAGAAAAAGGAAGTTTGCAACCCCAGAAATGTAAAGGATTTACTGGGAGTGTATAAATGTTGTATACGTCGTGCTGAATTTCACTTTTCAGATTTTTCTGATTCAAAGTGTGTGTGTGTGTGTGTGTGTGTGTGTGTGTGTGTGTGTGTGTGTGTGTGTGTGTGTGTGTGTGTGTGTGTGTGTGTGTGTGTGTGTGTGTGTGTGTGTGTGTGTGTGTGTGTGTGTGTGTGTGTGTGTTATTATATATGTACCATATATGTGTATGTATCATGTAAGTTTATATGCCTGTGTACCAGGAGATCAGTGCACGGGTCTGACTGATAATAGCAGGGTAGGGTAATGGGTGCACAACGTTACCTGCCTCGCCATAACAAAAGACCACACGGAAGCGTTCTAGGGATACCGCGCCTTCCCCCCCCCCCCGCTCATTGCTTCATTTCTCCATTACGCCTCTCAGACTTTCCTCCCTCCTTGCTGGTCCCTTCCCAGTCCACTACTCCTCATGACTTTCATTAGACTTTTCTCCTTCCTTCCCTCACTGACTGCCTTAGCCTCCTGCCGTCACAGACTTTGCTCCCCCATCCTTCCCTTATTTTCTTCTAGCCCCCAGCCCTTAGACTTTCATCAGACTTTACTCGTTGGCAGTCTCGTAGCCCCTACCTCCTCAAATTTTCTTCACACTTTGCTCCCTGGCTGTCTCTTAGTTTTCATCAGACTTTGCTCCTCTACCTGGTTGTCTTACCTTGCCCCTACCCCCTCAGACTTATATCAGACTTTGCTTCGTTTTTTCCTCCCTGGCTGACTCCTCGCCCCTACCGTTTCAGACTTTCCTTCTTTCTCCCGTATCTCTCGGACATAAGAGTGGAATGAACGCAAGAAGAGTTCAGATAAACGAGAAGAATATTGATTGAGCGAGAAGAATATTGAGTGATGAGTTAGATAAATAGAAAAAAAGAAAAGGGGCTTAAATATGACTATGGAAAGATGCGATAAGGTAGTAATGAATGTTAAGAAAACGTGTGAAAATGTAAACGATGAAAAAATGGAAAGATGCTGGCGAAGTTCTTATTTTGTTTGGAAGGATGCTGTCGATGTTTTTTTTTTTTTTTTTTTTTTTTTTTTTAAGGATGACGATTTCTCAGTTTGTTCTTCCTACGTTCAGAGGCTTTTATGCCGCACAGGAAAGACTTTTCAAATTGGTGGAATCAAATATAACCTTAACTAGAGTTCATTTACCCTAACTGGACCCAAATCTTCTCCCATTAGTAACTTATTTCACGTAGCTCTGTGATAGAATTAGATAATGTTGCGGCTGTACATTCTTTCGTAGCACTCCGTGAGTAGCACCACATTCTGTTGTAAATCTATTGCTACAACTCAGCATTCAAGATGGAGGGATGGCGGATTTAGGCCATTAAAGGAGTATGGTCTCTCCCGAATCAGAGACCTTTCCTAAGTTCATTGAAATAAAAGACAAGCAAGAATTACCTACAAACAAACAAGGTAATTAGATCGAAGAGGTTAAATAGAAGTAAGGAGAGATGAAAATATATGCACGAGTATATTGGCTGATCATAACTGCCTCGTGTTGGTGTAAAAACAGTGGGAGTGCGACCAGTGCATGTGAAGGAAGGATTTAACCACTTCATTACGAGGACGCAGAGTACATTTAATTTTACTCTGGCCATCCCCACACGATTTTATGTAGCTTAGAAGAGAGTATCTGACTGGAGGTGTTACATACAGTCTTTAGTCAACCCTTTAACGTCTGCACATCCTCGCAAAGTTTAATATAATCATCTAGAGGCTGCATGGCGAATGAAAAATGCGTCATCGGACAGAAGAGGTTAATGACTACGATGCGCCTTTTTTTATATATATATGTGATTTCAGTGATATTTCCTGGCGATTTGATTAGCTTGGATTTTTTTTTTTTTTCCCCGAAGCGGAGGGTTTAGATATAGCCTTCATTAGCTCCTTCAGTAGGGCTCCCGTTAGCTGAATAAAATCACCTAGAGGTAGCGGGAATATAAGACGTTTTTTTGACTGAAGGAGACGAATAAGAATGATCTGTCCTCGGGCGTAAAGATATATAACGTGGGGACATGTGGAAGAAGGTGCATGAAACTGTGGAGCATGATTTTTTCGAGTGGTTGGAAGTATTAAATCTGGAGACAAAAAGAGAAAGGCGTCGTTATAGTGAATGACTATATATACTGGTACAGAGAGAGAGAGAGAGAGAGAGAGAGAGAGAGAGAGAGAGAGAGAGAGAGAAATAATATCCTAAAGTCGGCCGAATAGCCTACACACCGGTAAAGTCGAACCACCTGAAACCATCACAAGTAGAGACACTGTTTTCATTGTATTTCACCAGTTGTAAATTTTCTCCACACGGAACCGGAAAGATTGTTGATTCTCTGAATGTACCCCCTTCAGTTCTAAAATCTATTACACTAAATGAAAAAAATATAGGGGTAGCGACAATTTTCGAATGTAGATGATGTCCTCGGGCTGAAAGATTTGGCTAATATTTGGGAACATGACATGAAGATTAATTGATTGATTAAACGAAAAAAAAAAAAAAAATGGCGGCGTAACCAACCAGGGTCATATGCCGCGGGACATCAATGCAAAAGACGACAACAAAGAATAAAAGCAGGTTATCCAAAACACTCGTAAATACCTAAACACTTAAAGCACACACACACACACACACACACACACACACACACACACACACACACACACAAACGAAAGTGCATGAAACTATGGAGCATGGTTGCTTGGAGTGCTTGGAATTATTTAGTCTGGGGAAAAATATAATATAGTGGGTGGGTTAATGAAGGCTGTATCTACTAAAATCTGTTTGTCGAAAAGTTGAGACTGTCTCCGGCATGAAGGGGAGAGAGAAACTATTTCCTCGGCTTGAAAAGCTTCATACTTGGGAACACGAGGGAAAGAAAGTGCATGAAGTTATGGAGTCTCATTGTTTGGAGTGGTTGAGATCATTACAGTCATCAGTCGGGCCACAGCCATGGCAACCTAGTAGCCTATATTGCGTTCACTGGATTTGTATTTGATGGTCATTTCTATTATGGTTGTTTTATTTATCTTCTTTCAGTGTATATTATCCACTATCTTTGTTTTTCGTTTATATTCTATCCTTTAATGCTTTATCTTTTATTCATTCATTTTTTTATATATATTTTCTGTTACTGTTTCGTTTTCCATTCTTATTTTCTCTTGTCTCTGTTGTTTTTGTTTAATTCTTTGTATACGGTATCTCTCTCTCTCTCTCTCTCTCTCTCTCTCTCTCTCTATATATATATATATATATATATATATATATATATATATATATTAGTTTGTTACATTCCTTCAGTTAATAGAGCTGTCGGTTTTTCTTTTGCTATGATTATACGGTATATATTTTAATTATCTACATGTTTCGTTTTTATTATATTATTATTTTTTCTTTCACTGTTTCTTATTGTACTCTTTTTTTTCTCATAACCGATTGGTTTTTCATATTCTTTCCGTTTTGCCTTTTATAGTCCACTTGTTTCATTTTCTCTTATCTAGTTTTTTATATTCTCTATTTATTATTATTATTATTTTTTTAAATCCTAGGATAGTGGGTATGTAACCCGTCACAGGCTCAGAGGTCAGAGTACGGGAATAATTACCGAGGATGAGCGTCTCATAGTGTGTGCCCACGTTCAAGTTCATTATCATTTATGGTCTTTTATATTTTATGTGCTTTAATGAATCTTCATACCTTGGTAGGGTTTTTCCAATGGTCAGTATTTTGTGCTTTGGTTATATCGTAGCCCGTCTTCTTGAGCGATGTATTATGAGCATACACCTCTGTTTCCTTGTCAGTGTTTTATTGATGCAAGGTATGTCGATACGATATTAAAATGATATGACATTGTTAAGGTGTAATATGCAAACTAAATATCCAAGGAATAGGTGCTACAAAGCCCCAAGTGCCATGTATAATACGGTCCTGAAATAATTAACTCGTCCCCGTTAAGTAATTCACTCAGATTACTTTTCTTTTTCTTTTTAATCTTCATACCAATCTATTTAACTCAGGAAAGACATTTTGTTAGGGGTTACATGCACCCTTCAGGTGGTAGGTGGTAGTGACCGTCATCCATTCACTTGATGTAGTATTGCATACGTCTTCCTTCCCCAGTCTCATTGTTTGTGTACCTCCCCTCCTCTCATCTTATATATCCATTTTCTTCCTGTCCCTACAGTGAGGGACAAGCCTAACAGTTTACTGTAACATATAGGAACCCATTTACAAAGCTGGGTGGTAACCATATACTAAGATTGCGGGGTGATTTGGCGCCTACTGTGATGTCTTAACCGGATGGAGAGAGGCAAATGCGGCTTCCATCCATGAAGGCAGGAACCAACCTGCACACTATTCTCCACGCCTTGCTGTAGTGAGACGCTATCAGCCGAGGGTGAACATTGGTTCACCGCACGGGTCGGACCTGCAGGGGCGTTTACTTACCTGCGGTTGATGGATTTCTTTGGCCAGACAAACTGGGATTAATCAACAACAACAGCAACAACATGCATCCTTCATTTATCCCGTTAATGCAAGCGATTTTTACTAAGTTGAAGTTGCCAGGAGACAACATGAACGAGTTTATCATCATTATCATCTTTTTCGTCAGGGTAATCCTCTATTCCCGTTTTTCACAATAACCTGGGGTAGGAAGGATCAAAAAACAGGAACAGAAACAAAACCTGGAGAGCTGTTGGAGCACCAGTGAAATGGGCCAGGCATCCATTCACTGATGCAGTATTCAAGCTTCGAAATCGTCTTTGTCATCTCACACGCCAAACGATGCACACAATTCGTGTTCCATGATGCTTGTAAGATAAAGCTTATTCCGTTCCTAGCTGTTTTGAAAATACGGGAACATTTCTAGGAATGGCCTTGTCCGTCTGTCATTCAGTAAAATGTTTCGTAAACCAGGTGATTCACTCCCGTAGACTTTAGCTACTGTGGCGAAGTTCCATACCATAATGTCTTAGCTGTCCTGTTGCTGTAACCACTAAAATGAATAAAACGAACGTCAGAATAATTTTCGAGCTAGACATCTTTTGAGCTTGAATGGGGAAAAAAAAAAAAAAAAAAAAAAAAAAGGGGGAAAGGCAACTGAAAACATGAAATAAATGTATAGATGAAATACATGCAAAGATTAGACTAGTTTTGTCGTAGAATTTGTAAGCTTATCATCAACTCCATCAGTGCTGGGACCTGGTTGCCTCCGGAGGATAGATTGATTCCTTGGAACACGTACTTTTTTCTTTTTATTCTTCCCATACTCATGATTATGTTTCGTACACCTACAGTTATACTCTCGGTCGTTATATACCCATGAATATGTGTTTAAGTTCTGTACATCACTGTTTTTCCGAAGACAAAGTTGAGGGCCTTGTGCGACTGAACCTGAATGGAAGTAGCGTCCGTATGTCTGTACTGGGCCGTGGTCTGTACTGTACGTGGACCGATACTAACGATTGAGTTGTGAAAATAAAATCCACATGAGAGTACGCTCCTCAAAGTGGTCAACTCGCTCAGGTTATCCCCAAGGTCACAGTGACTAGAAACTTTTATTTATTTATTTATTTATTTTTTTTTAAGGAGCATAGGAATAAATTAATATAACTGAAAAGGATATTCAAAGTGCAGTAAAATGTGCCCGTGTCATAATTTTGGTGCAGCTCGCTGGCAGTTGGCCTATTGCGCAAAACTTCAAATACGTGGCTGTGTCGCTGCCTCATTAGGTGGTATGGAAAAACTATGACCAGGTGGGTGGATGGTGGTGTGGCTGTGGTTGAAAGTGCGGATGTGGATATGGGTGTGAGTGTAGGTGTTACTGTAGCTGTGTCTTGTGAGTGTGGACGAGAATGTGGTCTTGAATGTGGAAGCGTGTTTGTGTGTAGATGTGGCTGTGACAATGAGTGTGGGTGTTGGTGGAAGTGAGGATGTGGCTGTGGGTGTGGTTGTAGTTTTGGCTGTGTCTATGACTATAGCTATGTATGTGAGTGTGGGTGAGGCTGAGGGTGGGTGTGGGTTTGGGTGCGGATGAGGGTGTTCACATGCATCTTAATACTCATACCTCCCGGTGAAAGGGTCATATAGTCTAACAGGGTGGTTTAAAAGCATGAGGTCAGCGCACAACAAAGAATCCGTGGCACAAATCTAGACTCATACGATACCTAATATTCCATACCATTGCGTGGCACCAAACTTTTTTTTTTTTTCTTTTTCAGTACAAACCCATCATTCAGGGACACATGGTCGCTGAAGTCCAGGCAGGATTGCATGTTATATAGCAAAAAGAGATACGTGGGAAAATAACACAGTGAAAAATTTATCGTTGATACTACCATGGCACTTGTTCTTCACTATGAGATTGACATCAGGTACGATAACTAGAAGACTAATACAAATCTGTCCGAATAACAGAAAGCAGTGACCAACACAGCAGAGTAATAGGCATCGCACAGGAAATCATATATATATATATATATATATATATATATATATATATATATATATATATATATATATATATTAATGCATGGTAGAAGGAACCAAAAGCTGAGGCCCTGATTGTTCCCGCCAAGGATAAAGATAAATATAAATAGATAAAAAGAGCAAGATTCAAGATCCGTTAATTTCGAGATGCTTGGACACATTGCCTTTAAAATACTGGAGGTCATGGGCAGAAGGAAATACAAGCAGAGGAAGACAGTTCCAGGGTTGAACTCATGGTCAAAGAAAACGAATGTCAGACTAATTTTCAGCCGGCAATCAGTTTCTCCATTCAGCGGCATTCCTTTTTCTCATTAATTATAACTTCATTAAAAAGAATGAAAAAAAATAACATAGATAAAATGAATGCAAAAATATTTAGCCTGACTTGACCGAACCACCAAACATCATTCCAGTTATGCTATGACGCGGTTACCTTAGTCCTACTGATGCCGGATGATTTATTTCAGGTTCAGAATTCTCTTATTTTGAAGCTGTTGAACGCAGCTGTGATTTACACATCCGGAACTATTTGTTTTTTATTTTGTTAAATTACTACCACCGGGCAATTATATTCAGCCGAAAGGGTTGAGAAACACTGCCCAGAATCCCTTTCGGTTCCGTGATGTAATTTTTTTATTTCTTGGGGTCGTATCCTAGTGGCTTTGGAGATTTCTTGGGATCTTTTCCATATCGATTTATTTTGCACACTGCAGCTCAATATCCTCTTGTATGTCATCGATACAAAATATGTCGCTACTCTTACTAACCTAAAGCGACAGAAGGAGCATACACCCGTGTCATGGTGTAATATGCAAAATAAATCACGTAGGAAGAGAGACTACGATACCTCAGGTGCTACTTAAGAATACTAACCCTAATTACACTGAATCCGGCGTTGTTTTTAATTAGTTTATTATTGCTACCTCCAGTCGGTTTTATTCGGCTTTCGGAGACCTCGTGTGAAGGGTAGAGATGCAAACGCCAGTGATCCATTTAGTACGATGACGCCTGTTTTTTTTCGTAACCCCCTTGAATCCAATGCCGTCTTTTATTGGTTTATTCAAGATGCCTCCAGACTGTTTTATTCAGTTTAGTCAGGCCTCCCATTTGAAGGGTTGAGACGTATTCAACAGACCTCCCTGAAGTACATTGACGTCTAGTTTGCTTCAGTCTTTCTACCACTAGATGATTTCGTTCAGCTCTGGGGTTACCTGCCCATTCTGAAGTGGTTAGACGCATGCTTCATCGATCCCTTCAGTGCTGTTCTCTCTCTCTCTCTCTCTCTCTCTCTCTCTCTCTCTCTCTCTCTGTCAAATTTTGCTTTTGCCAGACAAGTTAATTTGCTCCTGTCAGTCCGATGCCAGGCCTCATATCCTTAGGCATTGAATCCTTGAAACACGGGCTCATTTTTTTTTTTTTCTCTCTCTCTCTCCCGTACTCATGATTAAGAATTGTTTCGTATCAACTGTTATTCTTTCTCGGTCCTTAGATACTCATGAATGCATGTTGCTCTGCTATATTGTTCACTGTTTTTCTCGAAGGCGAAGTCAAGAGCCTTGTGCGACTGAGCCTGAATTGGAGTTACTGTCTGTCTGTCAGTACGTTCGCACTCTAAAGGCCGACATTATGAACCAGTATTGACGCTTGAGTTGTCAAAATAAAAATCCACTTGATTGTGTGCCCCCGTTGGAGTGGTCAACACTCCCAGGTCATCCCCAAGATCATAGTGACGAGAGTATAGGAGCACATAGTGACAAGATTATAGGTATTAAATGGGTATCGTTGGAAAGGATGTTCAAAATGCAATGATATATGTTCTTATCATAATTCAGTTGTAACTCACTAGCAGTTGGCATAAGGCACAAACTTGAATTACGCGCCTGTGTCGCTGCCTCATAAGGTGCTCTGGAAAAGCGATGGCCTGGTGAGATGTGGGTGTGAATGGGGGTGAGGATGCGGATGGAGTGTGGTTGTGGGTGTGAGTCCTGGTGTGGGTGAGAGTTTGGATGTGGATGTTGATGTGAGTATGGGTGTTGCTTTTTTATAAGTGTAGGTGAGGATGTGGATGTGGAAGCGAATTTAGATGTAGGTGTGGCTGCGACTGTGAGATCGAGTGTGGTTTTGGGTGAGGGTGTTGGTGAAGGTGGGAGTGAAAATGTGACTATGGCTGTGGATGTGACTGTGGGTGTGGCTGAGGCTGAATGTGGATGTGGTTGTGGGTAAGCATTAGGGTGCTGGTTAGGGTAACTTGCACCTTCATACCTTCTGGTAAAACAATAACAGATTAGTTGCAAAACGTTTCTGCAGTTTCCACTTGTGCTACTGAAATTTGTAGAAACAGACAAGCAGAAAAAGCAAACATTGTATCCATAGATTATATATAAGTAAAATATAACAACTTTTGTCACTGGATTGCGTGTATTACATTTATAAGTCTCTTAAGTGCTATGACATGGTTACCTTGTTTTCACTGAGGTGGACGATTGTTTACGGTTTATATATTCTCATATTGAAGAAGTTGGACATATTCGCCCTTAACTCAACCAAAATGATTAGTTTTCTTTTATTTTGCAATTTTGCTACAATGGAACGATTATACTCAGCTTGGTGGAGACCTCTCCTTTGAAGGGTCATGAAGCAATGACCAGAAATCCGTTCATTATGATGACATGTTTTATTTCTTAGTCCCTTGAATCCGGTGTCGTCTTTATTACCTCTACCAACGTGGTTGGACGGAGGTTATGCATTGACTTGTGTCTGTCTGTCACTTTATGTACAAGACGTCAAATGAATTTGTGTTTGGATTTCAGTGAAATATAGTAGAAAGGTTGGCAGTGGACCAAGGATGAGTTTTTTGAGGTGGATCCAGAACCGGATGAAGGAATTAATCGCACTTTCTTTTGGCGGTGGCGGGGGTAAGCGCTCGTTGAGTTCTTTGTGGGTGATATATTGTTACTGCTTTCAGACGGTTATATTCAGCTTAATGAGACCTCATGTAATGAGGGTAAACAAAAGCTAAATGAAACTCCTCCACTTCGGATACGTCTCTTATCTGGAGAAAGCAACAGTATAATGAAAAATACGTCGTCAGACTGATGGTGTTTCATTGTCTTGTACCAGACGGTTTTATCCACCTTAAGGGATACTTCTTGTAGTTGTTGTGGCCACGGGGCGATGTGAGTGTAAACCCGGTGGATTGCACGCTGAATTTCCCATCTGTAGTTTACCATACTGCTAAATCATTTTATCCAGTTTAATCCTTTGACGAAGACAGGAGTGTTAAGTATACTTTTCTTGCTGCTGCCAGAGGATTTTATTCATCGTAGGAGTGGCCTCATCGTCTTAATTCAGTTCAGGAATAGCCTTTCGTCATCTGAAGGTCTGTTACCACACTTAGACGCGAACCAGATTCATTAACTCTGAACTTAAGTGTTGCATAAGATTGTTTTTGATTGCTTTTGTCTTGACTCATGCAGCTACCAGAGGCTTCACAAGCAAAATTAGTGTGAATATTATAACAGGATGCGAAAACAACAAATGCAGAAACAGTACGAAAACAGAACTAGTAAATGTTATGGAAACATGTTTATTGTAGAAATGATTAGGATCTTTATAAATAATCGACGATGCCTCAGGTGCTGGTCGTAGGTATGTGTCAGTGGGTCATGGGTAGGTCCTAGGATTAATAATAATGATGATGATAATGATGATGATGGTAAAGAATTCCTAGATATTAACAATCGGCAGTGAGAACTAAAAATATGAAAAGGGTTTATGAAGGCACATACCACTGAATTAGCTGAGAGTTCAGACACCCAAATATTTGGTTAACAGACTGTCTTAGACTCACATGTACTCACATACAGTAGACAATGTTCTGAAAGAGGCTGTTGCGCCTGTGGCTCCAGCTCAGCCTCGAATGTCGCTCTCTGGTCTCCCCTTGATGTATTACAGATTGTGGACGCTAAAAAGAGTGATAAACAGGCTTGTGAAGATATCGTAGAAGATTGTCAAGAAGGTGAAAGAGCTTGTAAGGAAGGGCCATATATATTTACGTAAGTTTGCCCTTACAGTTGAGAGATGGGTTTTCTTGCGAGGCTGTCCAAGTGTCCATGTACCGACGAGAGAGAGAAAACGGGAGATTCAGTGTGCCTCCATCCGCACTACGGAGAGGTAGTGTTGCTTTTTCCATCCTTCACCGTCACATATCCACAATTGCTCCCGTAATCTTGCGAACTTTGCGTTGCCTTGCGAAACGAATAACAGAAAAGAGTGTGCAAAGGAGCTAGGAGTATTCTAAAAGCCCCAGCTGTCATCTTACAAGCAAGTCGATAATTTTGAAAGATGGAAGCGAATGTGCAAATCCCAACACATGTCTGTGGTTTGTCACTGGGGTTCATGTAACTCAGACGAACTTTTAAGGAAATTTTTGGCCCGAACTGTGTAGAACTTTTTGGTGGATTTAGGCCGTTTCCGAAATCGCCAAGATGACTGAAGCTGAGGAAATTACCAAGCAAGTCGACTTGGTTTATAAGGTGAGTTTAGGATAGAATTGTATTAGCTGTGGGGAAGACGAGGTAGATTGTTAGGGAAATGAGAGAGAGAGAGAGAGAGAGAGAGAGAGAGAGAGAGAGAGAGAGAGAGAGAACAGTTAAGGAATCTCTCATTTTAAGTTATGACAGGGATTAAACTTCATCATAATGTATTACGACATCCATATTTTGTGGCAAAAAGTCACCACAGATCCAAAGAATGTTTGCTGGTTAGTGGGCACCATTATGTCGGGTGCCCTTTAAAACTGATGAGGATCTAGAGGACTTCAAAATTGTATCAATATACTGAAGTGGGAGCATTTTGAATAATATATATATATATATATATATATATATATATATATATATATATATATATATATATGTGTGTGTGTGTGTGTGTGTGTGTGTGTGTGTGTGTGTGTGTGTGTGTGTGTGGATGTGTCTGTGTGGGGGTGTGTGGATGTGTGTGTGTGGGGGGGTGTTTGTGGGTGTGGGTGTGTGTGTGCAAGCTTTCAGTTATGGACGGTCATTTATGGTACTAGTTAGCTTGCATGCCAAGTTAAGGAGCGCTTTCTGCAAGGAGGTCGAGAAGTAAAATTTAGGCTACTTTTACGTTAACATCACTTAAACGGTTGAGATTTAAACTGTACTTTTCGATCTTGATAAAGTGCATTGCAACAAAGCGCATTTATTTCTGAACAGAAAAGCCAATAAAGAGCCTTGGTCTAGTAATGGAACAGTCGAGGGTGGTAGCTATAGTTTGCCTGCATGTTACCGGTTACGTTACATTGCATTTAGTAGGGAAGTAGCGAAGACAAACACAGCTTTATTCGTTATGAAACGGTAACATAAGATGCTTTTAGTGTGGATCGCACGTTGCAGCTGGTATATAGCAACAAGGCAGAAGCCAAAGTTTGTACTCGTTACGGTCGGGGTTTTTACAGTAATACCATTTCACTACGATGGCATCTTTTCATTTTACTCTTGGTGTTAGTACACGATTCTCCTCAGCTTAGGGAATGCTTTAATAGTGAAGGTGGTAGGGAAAGCTTGAGCTCACATCGGTCTTCCAATTCCTTCAGTCCGATGACGTGCGTGCTGTCTGCTGTAGATGATTTTACTTGCTTTATATAGACTTATGTGCAGACAGGGTTAGATATACCCTTCATTAACCCCATTACTTGACAGGGTTAGATATACCCTTCATTAACCCAGTCACATGACAGGGTTAGAAATACACTTCATGAATCTCATCACCTGACAGGGTTAGAAATACCCTTCATTAACCCCTTCACATGACAGGGTTAGAAATATTAACTTCATCACTTGACAGGGTTAGAAATACCCTTCATTAACCCCTTCACTGCTTGAGGGTCTTCCAACATCTAATAACATCGCCTGGTGGTAGGAGAAACAAAAGGCAAAAGATGACATTTGATGGAAGGTGTTCAGCTGACAGAAATCGGCTGGTGGTAGGAAATTTAAAAAAAAATAAAAATGTGTTCTTTAGCATTTTATTCTGAACATTACACATTAATACTCGCATGTATGTTGGTGATGCAAACTTTGTCGATATTATATCCATATAGCTCAGAATACCATACAGAAGAATGTTAATGTGCAACATGGAAATTAAATCTCAAAGAGAGAGGTGCTACGAAGCCCCTTGTGGTACTTGTAATTCCAGTACAGCCGTGAGTGGGTAACTGTCAGAGTGGGCTTGCCTACACCTTTGTGGTTAATGGTTTAACCTTAGCCTAAACGACGAGACGCTACCCTCAAACCGAGTAGGGTCGTTTGATAGTTGCAAGAATGACAGACGTCCAGGTACTGAAGGTGTTTGTGGAAATAGCTGAAATCTAAAAGGCGTTGTGGTGTACTTGAGGGGTTCATGGAAATGGTGTATGACGCCTCCACTACTAAAAGTCTCACCTGGCATGAATAATATCGGTATTGGCTTGGCAAGAATACAGGTGATATCGGGGATGTACTGTTATGAAAATTTATATATGCATCTTATTCTTTCATAAACCTAACCATGATCCCTAATCTCTTTCGGCTCGGTTGTTGACCAAATACAGGCTATTCTGATTGAAGAGTTGATTTGGCTAGTAACCAAGGAGACCCATTCATACAGCATAACTAAGGCTCATTGAATTTCTTGCAACGACGGCTTAGCATTCAAATTTGGGAGTGGCCCAGGTCATTAGGTAAACCGAGTATACCAACCAGAGTTCTTTCGTATTGGGTTACAGTGAATAAAGTATAATGGACGCCATAGTACCAAAAGGGTTACTGGAGTTTTCTGATCCAGCACACCCAACTCTCTCTCTCTCTCTCTCTCTCTCTCTCTCTCTCTCTACTTCAGTCACGAATTATGGAGGAGTTTATAACCCTTTCAGTTATAATTATTTTGTTTTCAACTGACGGAACAGGACCACTCCCACATTTTGAAGAGCTACCACTGATAAGTTTTGACTGAGCCGTAATCTGTGAGGTAAAAATGAGTTTGCTTGATTACTATCTAAATCGACCCTCCAATCAGATGACACTTGGCCATCAGCTAAAGTGAAAAGGATAAGGGATCTTTTGTCGGCTTAGAATAAACATGCTAAACCAGAGACTTTTTGTGAGCGGGGAATAAAATCGTCTGTACTTCATTCATGCAACTAGACGGAGGTTTTTGTCCTTTTGCAGCTTATTTCCCGTAGTTCAGTGGTTGAATAAGACAGTACGACGCCTGTGCACACATTCATTTGAACTGCGTCGTGACTGGTACCATATTCTAGTGTTAATTTCCTGTTACTGCTCAATCTTAAAGATGGAGAGATGGCAGTTTTACGCCTAGTTAAAGTTAGTATGAATTTAAAGACGTGCTCGTACTAAAGGTGTTAAATTGTACGAGTGTAAGCTTTTTTTTTTTTTTTTAATATGAAAGTGTAGGATGAACAGATGGCGTGATTATACATTCAGATATTCTAATGAGCTCCTGCTGCCTTGTGCTCGTAGGCCTACCTGGTTACTTGCATGGTTTGGTCGTTTGTTTCTTCAGCATATACCTCTCTCTCTCTCTCTCTCTTATTTAAGATCAATTTTCATAGCGTTTACTTACTGTTAGACGCTTCTGTTGTACGAGAGGTCTTCACGATAACAGGAATATAATCAAGTATCCTAAATATCTGTGTAGTGCAGAATGTTTGTTGAACAGTATGTAAACTGAATAAGCTTTTTTTTTATGTAATAAATTTACACGTATTGAAATGCAGATAAGATTTTAATTTTGAAAGTTACCCGGTATGTATTATTTTATTATATTTTTTGTAATATTATATGAAACTGTACAATGAAGAACTGGTACCGTCATAAAAAGATGTTCTTGCGTACCGTAATTAGTTTTTGTTTCACCAAGTTTTTTTTTCTTTTATGGAGTAACATATCCTAAGTTGGGTTGATTTAATGGCCTTCATTGTAAATTCCTACGATGTCGCGTCTTTCATTGCTGTCAAACTACCTCCAGACGATTTTATTCTATGAAGGATTACTAATTCGCTTATAGTAAAGGTTTCAAAAGCCATTGCTAAACAAAGTAAAATCTTGTTGTGGTACCGTAGCAGAAGTGAAACAGAAGACGTCCTCGAGCAGACGGGGTTAACTTTTTTTCTAAGATTGTATTTCATTACACAATAAACGGTAACGATAGTTATTTTATTTTATTATTATTTTTTTTTTTGGCGAATTAGCACATGATATTGTATAATTTTTCTGTAATCGGCTTTACACGTTGCAGAAGGACAGAATAGCTACAAGTTATTATTTTTTAGCCATGTTCTATATTATGTTACAATTTTGCACTGTAGAAATAGGCTATAAGATTATTTCGTGTAGAAAGGTACGTTCTTGAGCGGCCCCGTCTTCTATTTTCATGTTTGGCTTAAAAAATTAGTTATTTTTTTTCTTCATTAGGCTATTAGGTTAGTTAACACCCTATAGAACGATCTTTATTTTTATTATTACTTCTCATTATTGTTATTATTATTATTATTATTATTATTATTATTATTATTATTATACTTCAGTGTTAACCTTGCAAGTCATTATATTTATTTTTCACCCACACCTTCAGCCTCATCCGCCATTTCGCCTCACTTTCACTCATCATCACCCGCCTCTTCTCACCATCACGGCGCCACGCTTTGGTAATTTCCGGTCCACGGTCAAGGTGGATAGATAGGTGGAAGATCTGGTGGTGGGGAGATGATGAAGAGAAACTGATAGATCAGTGGAACTGTTTGCGGTGAATTGGTATGTGGGAAGAGTAATGATGACGATGATGATGATGATGATGACAATGATGATGACGATGACTATGATGATGATGATGATGATGGTGTTGTTTCATCCAAAAGACCAATACTACAGGTCAGGATAAAGGTTACAGTGTTACATATGGTGTGTAGTCGAACCTTAAAAAGAAGCACTACAACAAATTTGGCACAAATGAATAAGAAGTAGAAATGCAAGAGAGAGAGACGGACAGACAGACAGACAGACAGACAGACTGACAGACAGAGGGCAATGAGGGACGCGTGGTGAAGACAAACAAATGAAGTGATAGATTTACGAGATTTATGGTTAATACTGAGACAGAGAGAGAGAGAGAGAGAGAGGTGGTGAAGGCAAACAAATGAGGTGATATAGATTAACGAAATTTATGGTTAATTCAGAGAGAGAGAGAGAGAGAGAGAGAGAGCGTGCACATAAATACATTGTTTATTCCCCTATTGTTGAATAAATTATTGGATAAGGTATCGAAGTCTGAGAGGGGAGAAGGAAGGAAGGAAGAAGAGAGAGTGAATGAAGGGAGGCGATTGAGAGAGAGAGGAGGGGGGAGGGGAGGAAGAATGAATGATAGAAAGTGAAGGAGAGAAATGAAGGAAGGAAGAAAGAATGGTTAAATGAAATAGAAAGTGGGAAGGAGGAGGAGGAGGAAAGAGAGGAAGAATATAAGATGGAAAGGAATAGTGAGTGAATGAACAAGTTGGAAACAAAAAGGAAGGAGAGAAAGAAGTGCAAGATAGAAGGAAGGAAGGAAAGAGAAAAAGAAATGAACAAAT
Organism: Coenobita brevimanus; assembly: GCF_032717465.1. NCBI lineage: Eukaryota > Metazoa > Arthropoda > Malacostraca > Decapoda > Coenobitidae > Coenobita > Coenobita brevimanus. The sequence goes on along the minus strand of NC_136954.1, from coordinate 65,471,922 downwards.
GAAGGAAGGGTGTAAATGAAGGATAAAGATTTTGAAGAGGAGTGAATCAAGTTGATGCTGAAGGAGGGAAGAAGATGAGGAAGATTAAAGGGGGAGAGAAGAAAATTGTGTTTGAGATGAAGAAGAAAGGAGAGAAGTGAAAGAAGGAAAGAAAGAGTTACAGATGAAGGAAGAAGGGAAGGCAAAAGTAGGGGAGTGAGAAGGAGAAGTGAAGAAGGGAGAGCAAGAAGTAATTAATTATGAGTGAAGGGAGCACCGAGTATGAAATATTGGGGAAGAAAAAGACTAAAGAAAAGTGGGATTAGATAAGAGGAAAATCAAGGATATGAAACTTAAAGAAATGCAGGAGGAAGGGAAATTAAAAAAGGAAAGAGGGGAAGGAAAGAGGAAATGAAGGATAAAAGGACAGGAAAGCGAGAAGGCAGGAAGGATGGGAGAAGCAGTTAAAACAGATGGAAGGGGAAAGGCAGAGAGGGAAATAAAAATTAGATAAAGAGAGAGATATGGAAGGAGTGAAGAGAGGTGAGGGGAAAACTGGAGAGAGGAAATTGAAGGTGCTGTAAGTAGTTAGGCTACTGCTCGTATCTATGATTATGATGTTTCTACAGTAACAACCAGTATTTCATATCTACCAACAGTACTATCACAACTACAGAAATTTTTGCAACAACTAACATTTCTACCATCTTTACCAACATTTCCACCACAACTGCCAACATCCGCAACTTACAGATTTCTTGAGCAGCCAGAAACCCACATAGCTACGGTATAATGATCCTACCACAGTAATACAACATTAGCTATCACCATCCAACTACCTGTTACACCTACCTCACTACCAAATATTCTTCCATCACACTACCACCCTTACCAGAGTTGCCACCAAAACTGCTACTATCACAGTACCACTTCAACCCCATCTAAATATCGACACCTCAGCGACTACCACTGACAAAACTACCACCATCGCAACAATCACTGCTACCACTATCAATCTACCACCTGTCGTCCACCACCATCCCTAAAATTATCACCACAAATACTATTGGATTTCTGTTATACTGTTGTCATAGCCACCATCAATACTATCAGTACAACCATCGTAACGTCTGTCGCCCAAAACTACGACAATCACACAACCGCGGCTACCAAAACTAGGCTACCACTCCCACTACTGCCGCCCCGTTACAACCACTATCAGAACTACCACCATTGCTATCAAAACTACCACCAATACCTCCATCCCCATCAAAACTACCACCATTACCACCACCGCAAAATTAGGGTCAATCATTATTACATTGAACTGTAATTTAAACTTAATGCAGCTAATGAGAAAAGAGGTGTTGAAATTGTGTGTTCAGATTGCGTGCGCGTGTTTTGGATATAATAGATGGCTGTGTGTGTGTGTGTGTGTGTGTGTGTGTGTGTGTGTGTGTGTGTGTGTGTGTGTGTGTGTGTGAGATCCCTAGAGGTTAAAAGTTCGATCTTCCTGTAAATCAGGTTAAACAGGTGAGAGTGGTAAAGGGATGGGGGATGGGAGGCGGAATGGGAAGAGGAGTGAAGAAATAAAAGGTGATGAGAGAAGGAGGAGGAAGTAGTAAGGAATATGAGAGAGAGAGAGAGAGAGAGAGAGAGAGGAATTTTCATTCCCCCATTTAATCCGTTTTCGTTTAAGCCTCTCTTCCTTCCATAAGTGCAGTATAACTCAATAACTCTCTCTCTCTCTCTCTCTCTCTCTCTCTCTCTCTCTCTCTCTCTCTCTCTCTCACATTGATTTAATATTCTGAAGATTAGTAGTTTCGTTGTTTGTACTACTTTCTGCCGTTCCTAAAAAATTTCCTTCAGGTATTTCAGTCGTACTATATAGTAGCCGAATCTCATTTCCTGTACGACAGAATCCGGGAGGACGAAGAGGGTGGGGGAGAGACTTCTGCTTTGCCATCCTAGTCCGATATTTTTGTAGTCAGTTTGTTCTCACCTGGCAAAGATTACGAACTCCTTTCAGCTCAGTTGATGGCCAGATATACGGTAGTCGTATTTGAGGAGTGATTGGACCAGTAACGAAGGACACTTGGCAAATTTTAGTCATATCTGAAGGTTGATTGGACTAGTGACCAAGGACACTCCCTCCTACCTCATTGCTAAGTCTTATCGAATTTCATGCAACCACAACATAGTATTCAAGGTCTGGGAGTAGCTCAGTTGTGTCATATCCATGGAAACCTGCAATAGTATGTCTTTTTATTGATGTTAATGCCGGGCCACCTAGAAAAGGCCGTGACGTCTGTGTGGTGTGTGTATCTGTATGACTATATAACCCTCCATACCAGTCAGAAGCCATACAGTCTCTCTCTCTCTCTCTCTCTCTCTCTCTCTCTCTCTCTCTCAAGGGCGTACTGTGGCTTGGGTTCAAGTTTGTGTGTGTGTGTGTGTGTGTGTGTGTGTGTGTGTGTGTGTGTGTGTGTGTGTGTGTGTGTGTGTGTTTAATGTATCAGGTTACTTGATCATAACTGTTTTTCAATATAGTTTCCGTGTTTTCTTTTTTGGGATTGTGATATACCTTTTTTATGCTTATTGTAACTTTTGTAATGAAGTTTAGAATAGTGTAATGATAGACCCGTATATTTGTCGTGGAGTAAAGGAATTATTGTTATCTATTATTTATTAATTATTATTATTATTATTATTATTATATTATTACTATTATTATTGCTGCTGCTGTTGTTGTTCTTGTTTTGTTGTGTGTGTGTATGTGTTTGTGTATCATTGCGTGAGTGTGTGCGTGTAGATCGAGCGTGTGCGTGTGGGCGGTTAAATATGGGTTAATGAGTGTGTGAATGTGCGCGCGCGCGTGTGTACTTAGATAATTAGAGTGGGAAAGTATACATAATGGAGAGAGAGAGAGAGAGAGAGAGAGAGAGAATGGTGTGTCTGGGACGGACGGCGAGAGGATTTAGAGGAGAGGATCGAAGGGGTAGAGAGAGGAGGGGGCTTAACAGAGGGGAGCTGGTGCAGAGAGAGAGAGAGAGAGAGAGAGAGAGAGAGAGAGAGAGAGTTATATATCACTTATGGAGGGAAGAGAATGGTCGAAGGGGAAATCAGCAGTGGAGAAAACTCCTAAATAGCAAATGAAGGAGGGAGAAGAAAAAAACGTAGATGAAAGACAGAAGAATGCCAGCACTTTAAGAAAACTGTCACAGTATTTCAATATCGCTACGTTTCGCAACTCATCACAAAATGCGTGCGATCTCTTCAGCCCGACGAGGTGTTTTGGTACTGTAGCCATTAGACTGCGAAATGTCTGCTTTTCATATTATTTAGGCTAACTTCAATCGAAACTAGTATGCTCTTGATACATAGGGCAAAAGAAGTATTAAAAGCTATTACCGTTATGGCGGTGGCCGGGAATAGAAAACTTTATATAATATTCCAGTCTGCGATGAACGATTTTATTTTGCTTAGAGAGATACCCCGTAGTGAAAGGCTGTCATTGGTGTGTTTGGGCAGGCCATCAATCTAACGATAGCTATGGATGGAAGAATTAGCTATACCCACATTTGGCACAGTTGTGTTATTGGGTACATGAAACCGTCTCGGCCCCAATTGGACCCTCTTGAGGTATGGATAGCGAAGGAATGTATGCGTTGAGAATGGTCATGTTACTACTGTCAGCCTGTGTCCAGTCGTGAGAGTCCAGACCCGTTCATCGCCACCTCTTGGACAGTTAAACACTAAAGTATCGTTCTGGTTTTTAGTCGAACACTTATGAAACTATTACACATTACTCTGGACTTCGTTTGGCTCTGAATATTGCATCAGTGGGTTTCGGTCACTGTATCGTTATTTATCGTAATGAAATGTATGGATGTTCATGTTCGCTAGTAAACAGTAAACTCTGGACAGGGAAAGGTGTTTTGCTTCAGACATCATACGTAGCGACGAGGATATGATAACTACGGTACTCTGAAGATTAAGGGGTGATGTCTGGAGAAATACCGTAGCTGCTTGGATCAAGGTAACTTGTTATTTCCTTTCTGTCTCCATATTCTTTTTTCAACTTTAGATCCCTCATATTGAAGGGATTAGTCAAGGCTGTATCCAACTCTTTCAGGTGAAAAAATTCCCTCCTCAGGGTAATAAAAGCGTCTGAAAATAGCAAAACAGAATGAAGACATCACCGTACCGCATTGATTAAAAGCAATGGCAAAGGGTAGGAATGTCAGTAGTCGGGTCAGTGTCAGTGACCTATGTGCATGTAGAGTAGACAGGCATAAATTTATATTAGTCTGGTTGAATCTGCGATACTGAGGGTGAAAAGAGTGGAAGAAAGGAGATGGTCGCGGAACTTCCTCTCCACAGATGTGAAACCCAGTGATCGTCGTGCAGTCAATAGGCATTAATCTGTTGTAGCCACCCACACTAGCAGGGAATGATTTTTAGTAGCTAGCTGTGGTAGAGGAGTTTGGAAGGGTGTGTGAAAGGAGGAAATTGAAAGTAAATGAGAATAAGAGTAAAGTGATGAAGTGTACGAGGTTGATAGATGGTAGGGGGATGAATATAGTTTTGAATGGTGAGTTGCTTGAGGAGGTAGATTGTTTTAAATATCTAGGGTCACATGTTGCTGTGGATGGAAGAATAGATGCAGAAGTGAAGTTTAGAATTAATGAAGTAGGAAACGTGCTGGGAGGAATGAAAAAAGTGTTTAAATGTCGTTCGCTTAGAATGGATGTAAAGAGAAGGCTGTATGAGGGTGTTGTGGTACCGACTGCGTTATATGGGGCTGAAACATGGAATATGGGTGTAGCAGAGAGGAAAAGTTTGAATGTAATGGAGATGAGATGTCTGAGGAGTATGTGTGGAGTGACGCGTATGGATCGAGTGCGAAATGATGAAGTGCGAAGGAGAACTGGAGTTGTTCGGGAGATGGCTGGTAGAGTTGAGCAGAGGGTGTTGCAATGGTTTGGGCATATGGAGAGAATGGATAATGAGCGATTGGTGAAAAAGATAACTAGATCTGATGTGAGAGGTGTAAGACTGAGAGGAAGACCACGAATAGGATGGATGGACAGTGTGAAGAGAGCCCTGGATGCGAGAGGGATGTCTGTTGAGCAAGGAAGAGTGGCTGTGCGTGACAGAAATAAATGGAGAGAAATTGTGAATGAATAAGTGATGACGCAGCCCTGAGGGGATATTCTCCCGCATTTGGTCTGATCAGCTAGTCAGGTCAGGTGCGGGTAAGGGGATGGGTCTGTTATGATGTGGCAGGGGTAAACCAGTTCTGCTGTCGGGCCCTGCTGTGGATGTCACTGCTTGCATTGCGCAGTTGACCCTTGTGCGGTGTGATGCGGTGAGGATCTGTCCGTTCTCCCCTTTGGGGCTAAGATGCGAATGAATGTGTTTGAATGGATGAGTAAATGGAGAGTGAGTCGTCCTGTCTCGGCTACCTCCCTTTCCTTGGGGGAAGCAGCCTAGGTATATAGATAGATAGATAGATAGCTGTGGTGGTTGAATCTGCGTCAGTTTTTATATATTAGGTGAATTATTTGCAATAGGCTGGGCCAACCATGCTGCCTTTAAGCAAGATATTCTTCACCCACGGCGTGTATTGTACCTGGTAATGATACAGGGACCTGCGTTGCAAATTGAACGGTTGGTTATCGTAGTCTGGGGGAGAAGTGGGATTTGGCAAAATTAAATGTCTTTTATTCGTGGAAATGGACCCTCATGTAATCGATAAATAAATAAATAAATATATATATATATATATATATATATATATATATATATATATATATATATATATATATATATATATATTTTAAGTGGAGGTCAGAATCGAATTAATCACCTTCAGTGGTTGTAGAAAAACAGAGTAACATATTTTAACCTCTTCAGTTAGTTGACGACGTATTTTTATTCTTGTCTACAGAAGCGACTTTGCTAATCGAATGGATTAGAGAGAGCCTTCATTAATGTGTCGTTAAATATACACAGGTCTTTCTTGAGTTGAATGAAAGAGTCTGAAAGGAACGAGAGTGAAATACAAGAGGCGATCATACTGAATGGGTTAACTGAGTAGAAGGAAGAGCAGGAGTGACGTTTAAAGGAAGGGCAGGGGGGGGAGTGAGAGGAGGGAGAAAAGTGAAAAACAGGGCTTGAAAAGGGAGACTATTAATGAAGGGTGTGTGAAAACAGGAGCTGGTATATAAAGTAGGAATGAAGGACAAGTAAATAAGTAAAAGGACTAGAAGGAAATATAGACAAGTAATAGAAATTGCAGTAAGTAAAGGGATGGAGTGATGAAAAAACATTTAGGCCTTGGCATAAAAGACGGTGAAGTTATATAATGTAATGAAAGGATGACAAGTAAATAAGTAAAATGCGATGAATAAGGGAGAACAAACAAAGAAGAGTTTATAAATGAAGGAAGAATAGGGAAAAATAATCCTACAAGGTGTGCATAAGAAGGGTAATGGTTATTAGGAGAAGTTAACCAAGACTAAACAAAACTGATAGAGGGTGAAACTGACTAAAAAAAGTGTTGATAGAGAAGAAAAGTGAGAGAGGTAAGATGACGCACAGGAGCAGGAATAAGCAAAGATACGGTAAGCTGATAATGGAAGGAAAAGAATTTACTGAAAAATTAACAGGCGGGGAAGAGTAAGTAATAGTAAGCAGTGACGATATGACAGAGGAGAGGAAGGGTGTAAGAGTAAAGATGACACAGAGAAGGGAAAATACATACCCGGTACCGTAAGATTGGTAAAGAAAGAGCAAGACGGGAGAATGAGCAAAGAAAATATAAAAGAGGAGTAGCAGAAGTAATTATAAAGGGCAATAAGACAAACAAAAAAGGAAGAGAAGTATATACCGTAAGAATGCGGAAAGAAGAGCTGTTGAAATGAAGAAACAACTAAGGAAAAAAAACAAAACAAGCAAAGTTGGGTTGATAAAGAGACAAAAACAGGACGTAACTGAAAAAGCTACCACAGAGAAGAAAGTAAACTTAGTGAATATTGTTAAGATAAACCAAGAAGAGTGAAACAGGAGTTGATAAATAGGAGAAAGTGCTGGAGAGAGAGAGAGAGAGAGAGAGAGACTGATAAAGCATTAGAGAAGAGTGGAGGAAAACCAAAGAAGAGTAAGGCCTACCATAGCGAAAGAGTAAAGGAAGTGAAGACTAACAGAACAGTTGTTGCTGAAGTTGTGAATGATGACGTGAGAGTTAAGATGATGACAAAAGAAGCCCCAGCAAAGACTTCGGCCTTGGCATGGCTTTCGGAGGGTTAATGACAACACCGCTAACATTTTCACTACCACCTATTGTTGTCTCTTTGCCTTGTTGAGGATTTGTCTGTTTAACCGCTTCAGCTCGAGGATGTCTTTTTTTTTTTTTTTTTTCGTGTTGGCGGCTGACAGCTAAATTCGACTTTGGGAAGGATCTCCAGGAACGAAAGGATTATTTAGCTAATGCAAGATTCAGCCACTCCAGTTCGAAATTCTATGATGAGTGAAATCTCATCTCATTTCACCTTCTCTTCCCTTCCTTTCCCTTCCCTGCCTTACCTCACCTTACCTTACCGTACGGTACCCTACCATGCTTTATTTTCCTACATATCTACCTACCTACCGTGCCTACCTACCAGTTTGCCTACCTCATTCTGGTGTAAGCATCCACCTACCCAGCTGCCTGGCTGCCTGCCTACCTACGTACCCTTGTAATAATCCACCTGCTAATCAACCAACCAGCAGGCCAGCCTAGGCTACCTACCTTCCTTCAGCCAGTCAACCAGTCAATCAACCAACTCTCTTACCAACCTTCTGTTCCTCTCACCCACACCACTTTCTTCATGTGAACAAATGACCATCACCGAAAATGTTAAAAAATTCTATGATATTATAACCAGGATCGTAATATTCCAGTTTCCTTTCGCTTGTTCTTCAAAGTTAGTCCCTCTATTTTTAACTTACTTTTACTTTTGTCGGTTCCTCCAGGCTCCTGTGACTCGCTATGCTCCTTTTGCCGTAACTTGGCCCAGATTTTCGTCCCCTTGCAGCCATTTCCCTTAGCTCAGTGGCAGAATAAGACAATACTATGACTCTGTTCCCTTTGAATAACACTTTCTTGGCGAACACCTTATTGTGGTATTAATTTCTTCCTACTGCTCGTGATTCAAGATGGAGAGGTTGCAGATTTAGGCCAAGTAGATGTAGATAGATTATAGCAACTGGATTAAACATTGTGGCTTTGACTGAAAATAAATAATGGAATTGTCCTTGAGAGAGTTATTGTTAGTCGTAATAACACTATCAGTCTCATGTAATTTACTCTTAAGTTGAATGGAATAACCTGGCGAATGGAGTTGTCTTGATCATGAGAGAGTTAACGGTGATACTCTTAACATACTCAGGTTCGTATAATTCTCCCTCACAGCCAAAAGCTGTTAGAATAAAACACCGAGTTGTCTTCAGTATGAGAGTCAGTCATTTCACCATAATGATGTTTGTAAATATTCTCCTTGCTACCTCACGTCGATGTTATTCAGATTTGGAGAGACTTTTGGAACTGACGTGGTAATAAACTGTTGTATGTTATTGATGACATCTTTTTTCAGTGTTACGAAGGTATAAATAACGTACAAGAAAACGGTAGAGTGTAATGGGCAGAATAAGTAGCTAAGAAAGAGGTGCTAGGGAACTGGTCTACGAGAATACAGTCGTAGCCTTCATCGATTTATTCATTGCAAGAGATTCTCTGACATCCTTGAAGCCGGAAACGTGTTCTTTTTGTGTACCTTTGTTGCTTCAAGACGATTTTATTGAATGAGAGAGAGAGAGAGAGAGAAATCGTCTGACGTTACGGTTGCAAAAATAGAACATATAAGATATTTTGGGGTTGCAAGGGGTTAATTCAGCCCGAGAGTTCGACACTTAGAGAGAGAGACAGAGTGAGAGAGAGAGAATGAAAATAAATAAAAATCGTCTGACGTTACGGTTGCAAAAACAGATCATATATCTTCGGGTTGAAAGGGGTAAATTCAGCCTAATTCTTCTACATTTCCAAAAAAGAGAATTTTTTAAAATATATTTTTTCTTTTTCCTTTTTCATTCTCCTTTTTTTTTTAATAGCGAGAAATTAATAGAGGTAATTTAATCTGCGGAGCCATTTTTCCATCGGTTTCAGAATTTATGGGAATTAAAAATAATTGTGGGTTATGACGCTGTTAACTTGGGTTCATTTGTTAGCGACGAGAGAGAGAGAGAGAAAGAAGGGGGGGGGGAGCTTTGTCGCACTTCCAACGTAGTCCAGTCCATGTGAGTAGGAGAGAGAGAGAGAGAGAGAGAGAGATTTATCCACTTCCATGTATACCCCTTCCCCCTCCCCCTCCACACACACGCACACAGAGAGGGGGAGAGAGGGAGGGGGGTGGGGCATTGTACAGTTAGAGAGAGACATGTGCTGGGTATGTGAGACAGATGGTATGATAAGAGGGTACTGCTGGACACGAAGAGGTCGCACGGGAGTACAAAGGAGTTCAGAGTAGTTCGGGGGAGGAGTACAAGGGAGTTCAAGGAAGTACAAAGGAGTTCAGGGGAGTACATAGGAGTTCAAGGGGGTTGAGAGGAGTTCGGGGAGTACAAGGGAATTCAAGGGGGTACATAGGCGTTCAAGTGAGTTCAAAGGAGTTCGGGGAGTACAAAGGAGTTCAAGGGAGTATAAAGGAGTTCAAGGGAGTTCAGAGGAGTTCGGGGGAGTACAAAGGAATTCAAGGGCACATAAAAGATTTCAGGCTAGTTCAGAGGGTTTCGCGGAGTGCAAAGGAATTCAAGGGAGCACAAAGAAGTTTAGGGAAGCGCAAAAGTGTAGGGGAACAGTTAACAGGAATGGAAAGGAGTGTGGAGGAGTACAAAGGAGTTCAGGAGGATGCCAGAGTTTAGCGGGGAAGTGAAATGGAGTCCAAAAGAGTTCAAGGGAATAGAGAAAAGTTCAGGGAAATTCATAAGAAGTCAATGAGAGTGGTTATGAATGGCACAAACCTCTCGTGCACGATTGGTATAACAAGTATATATAATGCAGTCAGGGTCATGCATTTGATTTGTGTATTGCTCATTTTTTAGCATATTATTTGCGTATTTATTTGTGTATTTATTTATTTATTTATTTTTTACCTGAGAGTGAATTATGGAAGCATTACATTGTCAGAGACTGATTCAGAGGTACGGAGGAATGCAAGGACATGGGAATTCATGAAAGAAAAATCAGTTCAAAGGAATTTGTAGTATTTTTAAATTGGGCTTGGGATAGTGTAATAAAAACTTTGGCAACGCTACGCTGTTGCAACCCTCCATCTGACCAAGCACACCCACCTCCCTGCACATCTAACCAAGCGCATAACGGCCCTCAGCCGCCTCCCCCCGCCTCGCATCTCTTCTTTTAAAGGTGGGCGTAACGAGAACCCTTTGAGGACACATAACCTGGCCCATCAGATTCCTTTTGTAGGTTGCGTTGAACACAGATTCCTTTTGTAGGTCGCACTGAACACAGATTATTATTTTTTTTTTACTTCTTCATTATCTTCAAAAAACGATTTAAGACGCGGCATTCTACCTATCAAAAGGCACCAGTTCACTATAAGACACGTAACTATGTGAAATTTCGTGACTCTATAGTGATTACTTTCTGGATTCTGGCCAGGAAACGAAATCTCTACGCACGGCCAGCCACCCTGCCGGCCAACTCTACGAACGGACGCCTGTTGATCCCAGTGAGAACATCACCCTCCTCTGCCTTTGTCAGATGGGGGGTAAAAAGCAAAATAAAGCAGTGTAGTTAACCCTTTCAGATCGAGAGGTCTCCATCGCTGAAAGAAATCGTCTGGTGGAAACAAGAGATATAATGATTAAATAAAGATGTCGGTGAAATAAAGGAGTTGAATCGAATCATAATTACTATATAATAAACACATTCTCTCTCTCTCTCTCTCTCTCTCTCTCTCTCTCTCTCTCTCTTTCTCTCTCTCTCTCTCTCTCTCCGATCCGTAAATCCACCCTCATGTAGTTCTGAGTGTTGACAGGGACCCAGACAGATATGGATCGATGGGAGAGAGAGAGGGGGGGGGGAAATTGTATAAAAGAGAATGAAAGAAAGGGGTAGATAGGGAGGGAAAGAGAGGATGTACGGAGCAAAAGGAGAGGGAGAGGGATGAGAGAGAGAAAGAAAGAGAGAGTCTAACACCTATATGACGTGCCTTTTACCCATCCCGTGGGAGAAAGCTTCATATTTTCTCAAGTCCATACGTTCAGGATACGAACTGCTGAAGGTAAAAGTTTGGAGAGAGAGAGAGAGAGAGAGAGAGAGAGAGAGAGGAGGGGGAGTTTTGAGTGACATCTGTTTCTGTTGTGCAGAGCTCACCTCCATACTATTCCTTCCTAGTCATTCTCGCTCTCCCTTCCTCCCTCCTCTCTCTCTCTCTCTCTCTCATTCAATTCCCAGTCGGTCCAATTTCCCCCCCTCATAACCCTGTCGTTTTCCATTCTCTCCCTTCGTATCTGTTCCCACCCTATTCTGTTTGTCTGTCTGTGCCTCGGTACGGTATTCGTATTTTCTCACAGTTTCTTTATATTTTTGATTTTTATATGTCCTTCATTCTCTTTTTGTAACTTTTAAAGTCCTTTTTTTTATCATTATTTCATGTTCATCATTCATGTCTTTGTTTTTATAGTTTTCTGTGTTGCCTTGTTCAGTAATTTCTGTTTTGTTTCTATTTTATGCTCATTACCTCTTATATTTGTGGCTGTGATTTAACGTTAATACTTTTTCTGCATTCCCAGTTTTCTTTATCCATTTTTATTTTTTGTTTGTATTACAATTTTGTTTTTCCAGAGTATTTTTCATTTTTTATGATTCTCTCTCTCTCTTTCTCTCTCTCTCTCTCTCTCTCTCTCTCTCTCTCTCTCTCTCTCTAAGTGTGTGTGTGTGTGTGTGTGTGTGTGTGTGTGTGTGTGTGTGTGTACTATTTGTTTCTCTGATAGTAATTATATTCACACTATTTTTCCGTTTCTTACCCTCTCCCATCACGTTATGTTGGAGTGTGATATGTGGCTGTGTATGATACGGTATATTCTGTCTGCATATCTGTCTCCCTGTGTATTTTGTCCTTGTTTTCATGTATGTTTTTTTGGTTCCATTCCCAGTGCATTATGTCAGTGTGTGTGATAAGTGGCTTCATCATAATATGTTCTGTCACTCACTGGGATGTTGGTGTGGCGGGGGAAAGGGAGAATGTGACACCTTGTTATTTCTCTCTCTCTCTCTCTCTCTCTCTCTCTCTCTCCCCGCGCACAGAGAAAGCATGGAGTGAGAGTAAGCGTAGATGAAGGTAATAATCACCTAGGCAGTGTTGTTGTTGTGTCATTGTCTCTCACGCTAACTGCCCAAGAAATTTAGGACCGTGAAGAGTGCACGCGTATTTGATGCTTACTTTCCTCACTTTTTTTTTCACCTCAATTCGGGGAAGTTTTTTTTTCTTTTCTTGAGCTTGTTACTGCCGGATAACTTTCATCAGCTTAGAGCGGATGTCTTATGCTGTTGAAGGGATTAAAAAAGCTAGGTATACGCTATCTAGCCTAACCCTTTTAGTTTGAAGAATCTGTGCTAATGTGAGTAAAATCGTTTGGAGATAGAAAGAACTGTGATTATTGTTATTGTTTATTATTATTATTATTATTATTGTTGTTGTTGTTGTTGTACGTAGGCACGGAACATATATATATTTCTATCTGTACTGTTATCTTTTCATTTAATAACCTTTTAATTCCTGCTTTCATACCAGTAAAAATCACCACTACTAAACCGCACTTGGCCTGTCACAATCCCACCTCACACTCCAGTTCACAGCATATATTTGGTTACATCACCCCCTCTGCATCACACCACGACACGCCAATTGTGGGAGCCGAGTAGAAATGATGGGCTGGCAGGCATGATGTGTAATGCATTCTTTGCTGTTGTTGGCTGATTTTATGCAGTTTGAGGGAGACCGCTTGTAGTAGTAGTATTAGTACACACACACACACACACACACACACACACACACACACACACACACACAATAGTAGCAGTAGTAATAGTAGCAGTACGAGTAGTAATAGTATACACATACACATCCCACACGTCCAATAGTAGTAGTAGTAGTAGTATAGTTGTTGTTGTTATCATCCCAGGCTCCTCTAATCATCCCAGGCTCCACTGAACGTAAACCCGGTGACCTGTAGATCGAAGTTTTCCTGCAGTAGTCCGCCCTTCCTCATTCGGGGGATAGGGAGAGGGTTGAGGAACGTTCGTGTAGCCGGGCAGCTCCACCACACGGTAATATCGGTGCTACCTCGTGAAGACCTCCCTCTCCAGCAACCCTCTTGTAGTGGAGGCATTATAAGATGTCTCCAGTGATCTATTCGGTAATGCCATTTTTTTATTATTATTATTATTATTGTTGCTACCGTCAGAGAATTTGCTGCAGCGTAAAGAAAACCCTTCTTATTACTGTAACGTCTCTTTTGAAACTCCGAGGTAAAAAAAATGTCATTCCATTATTTGGCATCTCTTTTTTTTTTTTTTCCTTGACTGTTATTAATTTGTAAATTTAAGTTATCGTACCGAATTCCTGAACCTTTTCAATGATTGTCTGGGACCATCTTATCGGTGTGGTTAACAGTTTTACTTACACATATAATAAAACTAGTTTTATTAATTTTTGGAGAGACCATAGAAGGAATTGCCTAACCCCTCCGCTCCGTTGACGTACCGTGCAGGATAATTTTCCTACTTTCAGGCGATTTTAATAAGCCTGAAAAATTTATTGAACTGGAGGGGTTAGATTCAGCCTTCACTAACCCCTTCGCTGCTAGAATAGTCCTTCATGTTTTGAATAATATAGTCTGGTGAATGCCTGAGAAAACGAAAAATGCACCCACTGGTTGAAGGGTGAAGTTAAGAATTACAACCATCTCACGCTCATCTCAGTCAAAGGTCAGCATGGTATACAATGGCTTACTCTTCCTCAGTGGTGAGCTCCAGTGCTTGGCCAGATTCACTCTTCTCCCTATTGCAACTCAGACTGATATTTATGGGAATGGCAGGGAGACTGTAGAATATTCCCTTGTCTCTTCTCTCATCAACAACAAATAATTATATACGGAAGAATCATAAAATATTAACGTGTCTTATGGGGAGGTAAATTGGTACTGAGTTTCGAAGTGCAATATAATGAAATTCCCAAGCCCACGAGAAAACCTGCCTTTGAAATCAGCAGAGTACATTGGGTGACTGACGCGGGAAATGACAGGTGATTGTTAACGTGATACGCGGAATTATATATACTAATTATGTCATCACAGTTATTAAATGCGTGTGATTTTACTTTCTCTTTGACAGTGATTTCTGTCCCGGGAAGTAGAGTTGGTAAAGATTTTGTATGCGCGTTATTTAAGAGATAAACACACACACACACACACACACACACACACACACACACACACACACACACACACACACACACACACACACACACACACACACACACACACACACACACACACACAGTCAAGGAATCGTGAAGATTGGGAGGTCTTTGTTCAGTAGTAGATTTGCTATGGCTAATAATGATTATATATATATATATATATATATATATATATATATATATATATATATATATATATATGCAGAGAGAGAGATGGGGGATGAGGGGGAAACAAAATCTTATTATAAGAATTTTTCTCTAAGTTTGCTTGTTAATTGTATCACTTTTATTTGTTTGTATTTGAAGTTATTTTGGTCTTATGAGGCAAGTGAAAGTGGTTAAAAGAAAATGAGCTGCTTTAATATAGCTTATTTGGGCTCCCTTGGATTTAATGTCACGTGTTGATTTGGGGGTAATGAGGAAGTGGTTAGCTGCTGAGAGAGAGGGGGGAGAGGGTTAGTGTGTGTGTGTGTGTGTGTGTGTGTGTGTGTGTAAGAAGGGGAAGCAAGAATGGCTATGTATATACAGTATGTATGGTTTTGTGTATGTACTTATGTACAGTATTATGTTTGTATGTTTGTTTTAGTGGAAGAAGGACTAGGGCTTTAGGAGTAATTTGTGTGTATAAATATTATATACGGTATATGTGTATCTACTATGTGCTGTATATACAGTATGTACATATATATAAGGAGGCTACTTTATATCACTTCATTCAGAGAGGTCCATCTTGAATCAGAGTCGACCGATGGTTGCAAGATACGATTGAGCACCTTGTTCCCATCACCTTGGGTCTTGTTACCTACTGCTATTGTTCATTCATACGACCTGTTCTGGATTATGCTGCCATTGTTTGACAGACATCCATCACTCACGAGGAAGACAGCATGAGTGAAAGGGTCTAAAAAATATATGCATAATAACCGGTGGAGAGAATGACAGGCGTTTTCATAAAGTTTTAGATGTCATGTAACTGGAATCACTAGATGCAATAATAACTTTCATAGCATAGCGCTTATCATCCACTCACTCAGTGTAGTGCAACTCTACTGCATGATGACTCTGCATTGAGTGACAGACCAAATGATTTCCTGTAAGCCAGGAAGTCATTTAATATGCTGGGTGTTAACCTTAAAACTAACCCATACGTGTCAGCAAGTGGGTTGGGGGAGGGTTTTGGGCCCTCCCTGGAAGATAACTAACTAAAAAGAAAAAAAAATTATATGCGTACCGTCATTTAAATTAGTAGTAGTAGTAGTAGTAGTAGTAGTAGTATTAGAGCTGTTGTTGCTACTATTTTATTGTTGTTGTTGTTGTTGTTGCTGTTAAAATGGCATCATAGTCTTTGTGGCACCAAGGACTTTTCTCAGACGTTCAGTGGCCGAATTACAATGCAAGTCATACTCGTAGCTTCAGGCAGTGTTGATTGTATCGTAAGTGCATTACGTAATTATACCAACCTGATATTGAGATACCGCCAATTCACTCACGTGGATGACGTCTTTTTGGTTTTATTCTTATTAACTCCAGACGATTTCATTCAGCTTATGGGAGGCTTTTCGGACTGAAGGGATTAGAGACAACTTTCATTTACGCCTTCAGTTCGAGAGATCTCTTTTTACCTGAATAAAATCATGACTAGATAGCAGCAGTGAACTAAAATAAGACGTCATCGTACTTAAAGAAATAAAAAAAGTAAAAATCAGGTACTGTATAAATGAAGCAGTAATTCGTCAGAAGGTAACAGGAATACACTAAAATAAAGCGACTTCGTATACTGAAGAAACAATAAAAGTATCTCAAAGCCGCCCATAGGTAAAGAAAGAAATACCAAGGACGTCACCACGCTGAAAAAATTCTGAGAAGTAAAAAATATATAAATCCCACATGATTGAAAGTTGCAAGAAACAAAAAGAAAGAAATTGAGAGAAAAAAAGCAAATGTCATCGCAGTGCAAGAGCATAAAAGTAATAATCACGTATTGTACAAATCTCACAAAATGGACGGTTGCCTCAGATTGCCCCATTGATCCCTTGACTCTGCACCGAATTGCGTGGTCTTTGTGTGACGGGTAGTTAGTGTCAATTAGAACGGCTGGTTTGGTGTTGCGTTGACTGATGAGGAGGGTGGTTGGCGTTGAGCACGAGTGGCGACAAACGAGGCGTGTGTTGCGCAAGTTGACACGATGTGGGGGTAAGGGGGTTAGGAAGGGGGAAGGGGGGAGGATAGGGGAGTGCAGAGGAAAGGAGTTTGAGTGAGAGGGTAGGAGGAAGAGGGGGTGGGGAAAGGAGAGGAGTACAGAGGAAAGCAGACGAAGGGGAAGAGGAGAGGGAGTGGAGACGAAGGGGAAGAGAGGGGTAGGGAAAGGAGTGGAGCACTAAAGGACAGCCTACACCTACTGTAGATTACCTGTAGGCTACCTTCCTTGTATAACTTTTCCCATCATCCTACTGCCCATGATTACACACACACACACACACACACACACACACACACACACACACACACACACACACACACACACACACACACACACACACACACACACACGCACAATCGTAGTGTTGAGATAGGTGATGGAGGGAGGGTGAGGGGGTAGTGGTGGAAAGAAGGGGGTGAAAGGAAAGCACACACACAACAGTGTACCGCGACAACCTCACGTTCTGCATGCGTCTTGACCAATACCCTCGTCGGCTTAGGAGGCTTTCAAATACATTCACTTTTTACATAATGCATCTAAATTTTGGTGTTGAAGGTGGATGCCTTAATGTGGTGGCACAGATATAACTGGGCAATGGAGATGCCTAGTTATACAAACTTCCCTTAACTCTCTCCTTATCCCTTCAGAAAGAGGATAGTGGTCTGCACTAGAGGACAGTTTTAGCCTGAAGTTTCACATTCAGAAGTGATTGGGGTTGCAGCTGTTACTGCACCAAATAATTCTGTTGTACGGTACTTTTCTCTTTCTAATATGGCCATATTTTGCATACACAACTGACAGGAATATATTAACGTACCTGATACAGGAATAAACTGGTAAGGAAGTTGGAAGAAGTGTCTGAGCTCTTTAACCGACGAGAATTCGGGCCCCTGAGCCTGATTCTCATGGGCTTTGAAAGTTTCTGGCACCTCATGTTGCAATATGGACGTTGATATTTCCTTGTATGTTAGTGCGTTTACATGGATATACTTTGTATATACACTACTGTAGGACAAGAGAGTACTAATTTGCCATATCCAGAAATAGACTGGTAAGACTGGGGTGTTAGTGAACCTTTTAAACGGACGAGAAAACGGCATATATCGAAATCTAAGGTGGTGATGGACATTTCAGTTGCGTTCGGGTAGTTGCTGTACTTTCCCGGTTCTTACCGACGACAGTCACTGACTCTAACACACGCATTACCAATAGTATAATTCACATGATCCATTCTCACTACGCTGGCCCATTCCTGATTCGTACTTAATAACACATTCCCTCCGAGAGGAAGGTCTGGTTTTGCACTGGACCAAATACTGAATGATACTGATAAGAGGTATCTATTCTAAGAGTCTGAGATTAGAATAGCAAATCAAGGAGGTTCCTCTTGGAATTTTTAGTAGGAATAGATGAATGGAAAATAACAACTACAGGTATCTTAATTTGTAGGGGAAGAGAAATAGTATGTTCTTAACGATGTTGTGCTGTTGGTGTATCGTCATTGATATGGATGGGAGGTAAAACAGCTGTCGGATTGTTTATTTATTTATTCCATTATTCGTTAGCCATGATATTTGTCCAAGCAGTTTTTTACTTTACTGTCTGCTAATGTGAAAGTTCTTTGTTATATACGTGTACAGTTCTGGTTGTGCTGGAGAAGGACGCCTTCACGCGGCGGCACCGTTATAGCCAGGCAGTTCCGCTGCATGTAATAAATGAAAACGTTAGTCCGACTAGTGGAAAGTACGGTATCAGCCAGAACAGCTTATCCTTCCCTGTCTTGCCCTTCCACTCCTAACATATTCGGCAACGATGATTGCTGTTCCTCTTCTCTGAATTTCTTTAATCGTCTAACGTCACTCATCACTCATCCGTCTCCCAAAATCAGCTTGCTACTAATCCTTTCCTAGTATCAGTATGTAGTGATGTAGAGGAACTGGTAATTAGATTAGGTGTAGTATCACGAGGGGGATGGGGGGAAGGGAGAAACGGGAAAATAGCTCTGAATGGTCATGATTAGTTGAGTTGAGGATAATTTAAGTAGTATGATCGCTGATACGGTATTCGTCTTTCACAGTTAAAAATAATTACGCATTTACTGGTGGTATACTGTTCTTGCGTAATAATTATTGTTTACATTGTGAGCTACTATATATTTTCAAAACTCGTTTGTACACTCAGATGCTTATGCGCCACAGTATCCCCCTTCCAGAACGTTGGTACTGCATCCCAAAGCTTAACTTTTCCAATATCTCAAACGTTGGTGCTGCATCCCTAAGCTTAACTTTTCCAATATCTCTACATTGCAAGTTCCTTTAAGCGGTACTTAACCATAAGTCATTTCTAGCAGCTTTAATTTGAAAATTGCTGATTACTCTGTCGAATGTGATGCATGGAAAATTGTGAAAAAATGAAGGAGAGCAAATCGGACCAGGCCAAAGACATGATGAGGATGGGTGGATACATGTAGAGGCGAAGGCAAACTGGGAAATCTAGTTACGGCGTAGATGGTAGACAGTAACCAATGGATGAGAGTGGGAGGAAGATATGCATGAGAAGGGAGAGTGTCAGGGCAACCTGCGACGAATGCCAGCGGGACTGCAACAATTACCCCAGTTTATGTATATAATGTTAAAGATGGAGTGCGAGGCTCACGTCTATGAGGGGGGAAGAGTTTCTGGGAAAACAGCGGCGGAAGCCATCGTTTAGTTACCATGTGGGTGGTATTGTCACTCCTTCAGCAGTAGTAGCCAAACCCTTCCAACATAAAGCCTAAGCGACTTTAGGCTTATGACTTGCTTATCTGCATCATGGTGTATATTCCCAAACTAGATGTTAACGCTCACAAACTCAAAACATGAGCGTTTCCCTTACAACAGCTTACATATGAAGTGAATGTGTGTGTGTGTGTGTGTGTGTGTGTGTGTGTGTGTGTGTGTGTGTGTTTGTGTGTGTGTGTGTGTGTGTGTGTGTGTGTGTTGATAGACGGGGGAAGGGGGTGGATGAAAGTTACTACCACCACGTCCACTACCGCTACTGCAGGACCGAACCTTTCCACTAAGAATTGTTTAGTCACACCTCACTGTACGTTGATCTAAAGCTGATAAGCAAGGGCGTTGACATATGCAGGAGAGGACCTATTGTCTCCCAACTCACTGACCTTGTGGTAGATTCGAACATGATAGTACAGCACTTTCACATGCACAGTCTTCAATAGTCACTTCATTTCCATTCTTATCTCAGTATGCCAGTTACGGCAGTTTCCTTCCCTCATTTGAGAGATCCGGTCCCGCAACTGACCTCATTCAGATACACGGTACAGGAGAAGACGTAAACCAGGTGTGGAATTCTCTTACATTATTTACGATCGGTGTCGTGTCGCAACTTTGTTTTTTTGCTGGAAGTACTAAAGACAGGGTGAGATTCTGCACTTTTTATTTCCATGAGCTTCCAGCTAAAAGAGTTGTATAAGTCTACAATGATTCCCCTTTCTTAACCATGATTTGTTTTTGTTTGAGGTACAGGATATATGGAAGACCCTGAACTCTCCTTTCCTGTCCTCCCTTAGGTTTGTAGTACAGTTTGCAGGATAATGTAAGAGACCAGTACAATTCGGAAAATATTGCCGCAAGGACAGTAGTACAAAAACCTCCCTACATCTGTAAATCAGTTCCTCTTCTGTCAAAGATTAGTACAGTACCTCAAAGTACAAGAAGACTACTTCAGTTTGATGAGTAGTACAAAGAACAGTAACACAACAGGAAGAATACTCTCCCACTGTACAGTCAGGGACAAAAGTGTTCCTACTATTTCACCTCCTCTGCTTCTCACCTTCCTCTTCTAGCAACTAAGGGAGGCACTGTATGTTTCTTTGTCAACAGGCGACAGAGGCTGTGAATATATCTTTGCCTATGGATGAATGTGCCTTTAGTCTTTGCCCACAGATGATTCTCTCTGATGCTATGCGTTAGGAAGAAAAGCGATGGACGTGCCTTAAGTTTGAAGTAAGCAGTGAAAACGTAAACAAACTTTTGTCCGTGTCTATACATTAGTGCGTTTACTCAGTTGTTTGACAGGTGTAGTAATATTAGAGCGTTGATTGACTGAAGGGTTGATTTGGTTGGAGGGTTGATTTGATTAGAGGATTGATTTGATCGAAGGATTGATTTGATTGCAAAGTTGATTTGCTTGAAGGGTTGATATGATTGGAGGGTTGCTTTGGTTGGAGGGTTCATTTGGTTGGAGGGTTGATTTGATTGAAGGATTGATTTGATTGCAAGGTTGATTTGATTGAAGGGTTGATTTGATTGAAGGGTTGATTTGATTGAAGGGTTGATATGATTGGAGGGTTGATTTGGTTGGAGGGTTGATATGGTTGGAGGGTTGATTTGATTGGAGGGTTGATTTGGTTGGAGGGTTGATTTGATTGAAGAGTTGATTTGGTTGGGAGTTATACTTGATTGACTACTGTAGTAACCAAAGTGACTCATGCCTACTTCATAATGAAGGTTCAAGATTCATGCCACTACAATTTAGTATTCAGGTTCTGGCAGTGGCCCAGTTCTGTCAGATGAAAACAAAACAACTATAGGTTACACTACACCAGCTGCCCGCCACCAACACTGCCCACACGGCTTTCTAAACTCGCCTAAGTTTCTGTGTGTGTGTGTGTGTGTGTGAGTGTGTGTTCTCATCCAGCTCCACCATTTTTTATGTATACGATTTTGGAAACAGACTGCAAACTCCTCTCCCTGGGGCCCTTAGCATTCCTCCTTCTTGCAGCATATTGGAGCGAACACCTTGCCGTACTTCATTGCATAGGCGACACTAATGCTGACCGTCTCTACTAAATAGGTGCTAGGACTCATCACTGGTCTGAGGGTTTTTCATGCTTCAAAAAATGTACGTTTTTCATACAATGTGTTCTGTTACTCCGGTCTGAGGGTTAAATGATGCCTGTAGTAACCTCTGGAGACGAGGTATAGCAGCAGTGTATTCTTACTACCGCCACACTTTTTTTTTTTTTAAGTAACATCCTGTCCTAGGGTTAAAACAGTTGGTACATTGTCAGTTCATTTATTTTATGTAAGAAGTATTTGCGTATTAGTTATGTTCTATATAAGCTGTCCTTCAGCTGAGGAGGGCGTGCCAGGAGTGCAGGAATTAGTGATGACTGTATATAACCCACAAAGTTAGAAAAGACCCTTCGGACCTGAGTTATATTGCCAGGATGTAGAAAGAATCAAGTTTAATTAAAGTTACGTCCTTTGGTTGGCGTGGTTCACTTTAGAAGAAATACAGAATAAAGGTCACCTTTAAATTTAAAAACTTCTGGCCCAGCCAAAGCGTTGAACCAATGTTTCTAGGATATTCTTAGTGTTTGTTGGATTCCAAAATATGTTTTGTTCTAAGAAGATAGAGGAAAAATGGGGGAATATTTATATATGTTTTGGGGGAAATATGTGTGAATGTTATCGTGTTGATTGGACACGGTACCAGATTCTTATGCTATATTTCATACCCCTTCTTCGCATTTTAACTTTTGATTGCACACATGGATGCAATTATTATTTTTGATAATTATGCAGTTCTTCTTTTTAGTATTCCTCGTCTCTTGCTGACCTGAGCCGACCTGATCTCCCCCACAGAACCTGCTGGAGAAGTTCAACCCAGCCGCACGCAGCCTCATCACGGCGGGCAAGGCATACCTCAAGGCGCTACACGGTAAGATGGTCCACGTCTTTTTGTTATTGGCGTGGGAGGCTTCTTAGCACTTCTTCCGTAGCGATTTATTTTGCCTCTTACACCATGACATTATCTTGTTTATTATTTATAGCATTTTAATATCGATTCTGTTTGCATTACTCACATAAAAGAAAATAACGAGCTTTAATGTGCAAATATATCGCCTGTTTATTACATTTATGGTTTTAATATCGATATAGTATGCATCAGTTACAGAGACGAAGATACTGACGTTTAATGTGCAGAATAAATCGCAGAGGAAGAGGTGTTAAGAAAATCTCCAGAGCCATTTAGGAGACAGCCTTGAGCCTCACACTGTTTAGGGATGATGGAGAGATGGCATGGATAGGTGGATGGATGGATGAATTGGTTGATGTGGTGAGTGATTGGATTAATAGGTGGATAAGTAGATGGATGGATAGTTGACAGACAAAAACTGATGATAAGTATAGGAATGAATTTGTGTTGAGTGGACGGGTGGATGATTGTGTGGATGAGGAAGTTGGGGGATGGATGATTAGAAGGATGAATGAGTGGATGGGTAATGGGATGGACTGATGGCTGATGAGGTGAGTGGATGGTGGAAAGATAGTTGGGTTAATGGGTGGATGGTTGGATAGGTGGGTGATTTGATGGATGTTTGGGTAGATGGATGGATGAGTGGGTATGGGTAGGCATTTGGATTGGTGGGTTGATGGATGGATAGTCGGATGAGTGGATGAACAGACTGATTGATGGATTAATGGGTGGATGGATTGATGGTTCGATGATGAGTGGGTAGACGGAGGGATGGGTTAGTATAAGCGAGTAGATGTGTGGATGGATGGATAGACAGATGGACAGCGTGATAAAATTAACGAATGATTCATGTGTAGTGGTTGGATGGCTAAGTGAATGAATGGATGGATGGAGGTATGTCGATGGTTGGTTAGATGAGTGGGTGAATGGATGGGCAGATTGATAAATAAAGGGACGAACTGCTGCTGAATAGGTGAGTGGATGAGTAGTTCAATGACTGAATGCGTAGCTAGATAAATGGATGCATGAGTGGATGAATGGACGAATGCGTGGGTGGATGGTTGGATGGATGAGCTAGTTGATGGATTTGGGGTTTGATTATTGGGTAGCTGAGTTTATTTATCGTTGACTGGATGGATGAATAGATGAATGGATGGAGAAGATAGAGGGATTACTGAATATTTAGGTGGATAGATGGACGAACAGACAGACTGGGGTGTGTGTATGATAGTGGATGAAAGGCAGGAAGGAAGGAGGGTGAAAGAATGGAAAAATGAGATAGATACATAAATCGATGGATAGACAAAAGATGGGTAAGATGATAGTTAAATACGGGCTGGAGTGAGGGAAGGATAAACCAAGGAAAAGATTGAGAGAGAGAGAGAGAGAGAGATATGGCCACTCGTTTCCGTTTGTCTCGGTTGGATGGATGGAATAATGATTGAATGGGAGGGTGGAGGCCATAGGGGAAAAAGAGATGCAAGAGTACATTAGTTGAACGGATGGATGGATGGATGGATGGATGAAATGTATGGCTCGATTTATTGAAGTATGGATAGATGGATGGATGGTTGAATTGTCTGATGGAGAAATCGATGGAAGGATGAAAAGATGGTCTGACGGATTTATGGATGAAAGGAGTGTTTGGTTTATTGATTGATATATGGATGTATTAAATATATGGTTTAAGGAATGGATAGGTGGATGGAGCAATCAGTTGAAGCAATAGGTGGATGGATGGATGGGTAAATGAAGCATATTGTTGGATGGAGGGAGGGACGGAGCATATATTGTAGTTTGATGAATGGATAGATAGGAAACTGGGTGAATGGAAGGATGAATAGACTGAAGTGGATAGGTTAATGAATGGAAGGAAGGTTGAATGGTTGTAAGGTATGTGCAATTCCCTGTAATGCTAAGTACTGTTATGTACTCTGGTGTAATGCCGTGTACTGGTAGGTAAAGTTGTGTGTGTGTGTGTGTGTGTGTGTGTGTGTGTGTGTGTGTGTGTGTGTGTGTGTGTGTGTGTGTGTGTGTTTGTGTGTGTGTGTATGCTTACCTCTTTGTTTAGTCAGGGTCACAGTGAATAGGGGAGAGGCAAGGATGGGCAGGAGAGAGAGAGAGAGAGAGAGAGAGAGAGAGAGAGAGAGAGAAAGGGGGGAGGGATGATTGCATGGGTGGATAGATGCCGGTTGGTTAAGTAAAGGGGCGCTGAATCGAATGATGGAAAGGTAGATGGGTGAATGGAGAGATAGATAGATAAACTGATGGGTGGATGGGGTAATTGAGAAATAAATAGATAGAAACATAAACAGATGTATGTGTGGTTGGATGAACGACTGATATTAAAGGGGGCGTTGCTATTTGATGATGAATACAGTGCTAGATGGGGTGGATCAAAAGATAGATAGATGGATGAAAGGATAGATGGTTGAATAATGAAGGTTTTGAATGGATGAACGTAAAGACAGATGTACCGGTGAATGGAAGGAAGAAGAGACACTGGATGGAAGGATGGATGGCTAGACACTGAATGACAGATGTCTGGATGAATGGAAGGAAGAAGAAACAGGATGGATGGATGGAGGTGCAAGGTTATGTAATGTTTACCTTACGTCACTCCTACTTCAAGGTTATGTTGTGGAGCTATGTTGAGGAGAACGACAGGTTACAAGATGGATGGATGGATGGAGAGACAAAGAGAGGGATGATTGGACTGTTGGGTGGATGAATTGATGAGTAGACAAACTGTGTGATGAATGGATGGATAGGTAAACTCAATGGATAGATGGACAGATATATGAATAGGTGGAAATATGATGGTGTCAGGAATGGGTTGATGGATGGTAGAAAGGATAGATTGAATGGATTGATGGATAGATAGACAGATAGACCATGGGATGAATGAATATAAGGATGTACCAATGGGTGGATAGATAGACTGTGGAGAGGAAAACGTTGGATAGATTGCAGATAGATGAATAGATGGTGTCAAGGATGGATGGAGAGACAGTGTGATATGCAGTAGATGGATGGTTGGCTGGATGGATGAGGAATAAATTGATGAATACATGGTTCTGAGGCTGAAGAATAAACCATATATATATAGATTGATGAACAGATAGATAGATAGACAGATACCTAGATAGATGACCAGGGGAATGGATAGATGAACGACTGAATGCTCGGACGCAGGAGTAGATGAATGGATGAATAGGTCTGAGAAAATTGTCGGATTGATACGAGTTGAGTTTGCCAGTTCTGTATGCGGTATTTTAATTTTTTTCCCTCCTACGTTTCTGGTTCTCTCTCTCTCTCTCTCTCTCTCTCTCATTTGTTTTTCAATTTATGGATTTTTTTCGAATTTGAGTGTGGATTTTTTTTAATTGGGACTATCTTGGTGGTGTCAGCTTTATCTTTGATAATTAACTTTATTGTATATGAATTAGAGAGAGAGAGAGAGAGAGAGTTTCCTCTCCTAGTCCCCCTTTCCCCGTTGGTTCAGGAATCTGTCTGACGTCGCACTTTCACTGCTGGAGGGATGAGCAGAGAGAGAGAGAGAGAGAGAGAGAGAGAGGGGTGGGGGGGAATTGGAGCGAGAGGAAAAGGAATAAACTTGAGTGATTTGACTAGATATGACTGATCACAAGATCCTGTGTGTGTGTGTGTGTGTGTGTGTGAGAGAGAGAGAGAGAGAGAGAGAGAGAGAAAGGGGGGAGGGGAGGGGAGAGGGGAGGCGGAGCAAGATGAAACGGGTAAGGAAGAAAAAGAGAGAAGTTGCAATTTACCTGAAGAAGATAAGATGAAAGGAGAATAAGGAAAATGTGTGTGTGTGTGTGTGTGTGTGTGTGTGTGTGTGAGAGAGAGAGAGAGAGAGAGAGAAAGGGGGGAGGGGAGAGGAGGGGAGAGGGGAGGGGGAGCAAGATGAAACGGGTAAGGAAGAAAAAGAGAGAAGTTGGAATTTACCTGAAGAAGATAAGATGAAAGGAGAATAAGGAAAATGTGTGTGTGTGTGTGTGTGTGTGTAAGAGAGATAGAGAGAGAGAGAGAGAGAGAGAAAGGGGGGAGGAGAGGGGAGGGGGAGCAAGATGAAACGGGTAAGGAAGAAAAAGAGAGAAGTTGGAATATGCCTGAAGAAGATAAGATGAAAGGAGAATAAGGAAAATGTGTGTGTGTGTGTGTGTGTGTGTGTGTAAGAGAGAGGGGAGGGAGGTAATGAAAGAGAGAAGTTGGAATCAGCCTAAGGATGATAATATGAAAGGAGACAAAGGATAATGTGTGTGTGTGTGTGTGTGTGTGAGAGAGAGAGAGAGAGAGAGAGAGAGAGAGAGAGAGACGGTTAATGCCTGAGGATAAACATGGTTGTCCACTTTCATCTCTGCGTTAAAAAATACAAATAAAGAAGTGAAAAGTTGTCAGTACTTTACAGTTTCCACCTAATTGGACTTTATTTTTTGCATTTTGATTAACTTTTACTAGAAAACATGAGGTTATTTAAACTGGTAGATAATAGTTAAAAGAAAATACCAAACCCTAGTCCACAAACTATATATACAAATTGATAAATGTTAAAGAAGATTGTAGCTTGATGTACAGCCAGTTAATAAATTTGTTCATAATGTATAACTAAATCCATTCATCATCCAGTCCTTTGTTCCTCATTAAGTATGAAATTGCCGGGGGCTCGGGCATTCGGTCCAATCAGAATGGCGAGAGTGAACACTGGTCATTGAGCGGTCTTTTCCTTGATCGATCAGTCTGGAGCTCTTTAACCCACTAGACCATTTGGCTTCCAGCTGTTAATTTTATGGTTACCAACCAGCTTAGTAAATCGTTTCTTGGGTTACAGGAAACCATCTGACTTGTCACTTAGTTTGGAGTCACCTGGTGATGGCACTACGTAAAGAGAATCAGTGGTGGGCGCTCCTACCTTCCACGAATGACGAATCCAAATAAAGACATACGGTATTAATATCTTAAAGTACAAAATTAATATAGAGTAAAACAAGTGTATAATGATTAGGAAATAAAAAGATGACGTCCGAAATAACTGTGGCGTGTGATCGCTTTCTTCCCTCAGTTTAGATTTTGTTATGTGTTATCCTATGTTTCACGCTTGCTTTTCGTCCCTTACGTGTTGTTGCTTCCATCTCTTTGCCGTTTTCATTTCTCTCTTTATTTCTATCCTGTTTCTGAAATTTCTTTCATTGCCATCGTTTTTTGTTATTTTTCAGATAATTTTCTGCAGATTATACAGAGCTTACGATTCGAATGTGTTCGCTAGGAGAGGCTCTTTTTATAGATAAGTACGTTTGGTAGTGGCTAGTGATAATAAAAAAATTAAAAAGTGTGATTTTGTGCAAGGGTTTAAGGAAAGTTGTTTCTCACCTTTTTACTAGAAGAGGTTGTTTCCTTTGTGCAGAAAATCAGCAATACTCTATTCGCTGTAACTAGGCCTAAAATTGCAATCTCTCAGTCTCGAATGCTGAGCTGTAAAGAGATTAGCATTATAATCCTTCCACTTTACCTTGGCCCAGATTTTCGTCCATTTACAGCTTATTTCGCATAGCTCGGTTGCAGAACAATACTGTGCCACGGTTCTACATTCTTTTCATAGCACTTATTCGTGACTAGCATCAATATTTTAGTGTTGAACTGTTATACCCAGTATTCAAGATGGAGGGACGGCAATTTTAGGCCATGGTAGATTTAAAAATAGTATAGGATATGATGGTAGCCAGTCGCGAAGATAGATCATGAAGAGGGTGTAGAGTCGTAGCATTGTAGTATTCTGCCATTGAGCTGCTGGAAATATACTGCAGAAGGGCGAATATCTACACTAAACTAAGATCGATGAATTGTGTGAATAATAAGGGATGATCATGGTAAATATATTGGTTGCATTATTGATGATTTACTATGTTTGTGTTTTCTTATTCTTTTGCCTGGATCTAGCCCACTTCATATTAACAGTGAGGTGATTATGATGATGATGAAAATAGTGGTGAGGATAGTGGCGGTGGTGGTGATGGTGGCGTGATGACGATGATGTTGAATTTTATTGTTGCTAGTTTACTCTTTCTCCTCCTCCTCCTTCTAGGTGGTAGTAGTAGTAGTAGTAGTAGTAGTGGTGGTACCCACAGAAAATGCCTTCACAACCCAAACTCAATTGAGGGCCTGACTAGCATTCCAGCCCCTCCTCCTCCTAGGTTAATACATTTACTTCTTCGCTTTCTCTAGCGGGGGAGAAAAGGGGGGGAGAGAGAGTTTAGGCGGAGGAAAGGAGGACAAGGTGGAGAGAAAAAAATATTGTACAGCATATATATATATATATATATATATATGTGTGTGTGTATGTGTGTGTGTGTGTGTGTGTGTGTGTGTGTGTGTGTGTGTGTGTGTTTGTATGTGTGTGTGTGTGTGTGTGTGTGTGGAGAGAGAGAGATGGGTAGATAGGGAGGGAGACAGGTAAATTGAGAGTGACATGAAGAATAAGCTAAACAAGAGAGAAACATGAGAAAGCAGAGAAAGAGAGTGTGTGTGTGTTGGGGGGGGACAGCTAAACGAAGGAGAAACCTAGAGAAAGCAAACACACGGAGCCGAAATATTTCTCTGCCTCGCTTTCTTCTACGCTTTCAGTAAGATGGCATGTGTTTTTGCATTACTCCTGCTGTACACCTGTTACTCTGACTTGGCCTAAAATTGCCATCTCACCATCTTCAGTGCTGAATTGTAGAAATGATTTAACACTGGGATATGATGAGAGACTCGCAGAAATGCAGTGGAAAAGATGTAGAGCCGTAACATAGTCTCATATTGTCATTGAGCTAAGTGGTAAGCTGTAAAAGGACGAATATCTGGGCCAAGTTGAGGTGAAAGAACACACACACACACACACACACACACACACACACACACACACACACACACACACACACACACACACACACACACACACACACACACACACACATTTTGCGTGTGAAGAAATATTTTGCGATATCTAGGTTAACAACACAACCTTTA
>NC_136954.1:65422408-65439908 GCF_032717465.1 Coenobita brevimanus | reverse complement strand
ACCTCCCCCTCGCCTTCTCCTTTCACCCTTCCTCCCCCTCCCCTCCTGCCAGTTTTCTCTTCGTTCTCCTCCTCAGTCCCACTTTTTCTTCCCCCTCCTCCTCCTCCTTCCCCGATCAATTTCTTCCCCCTGTTTTATCCTACATCATTCCATTCTTCTGCTTATTCTCCTCTTCCCGTTTTCCTTCCCCATATCTTTTACTTTCCGTTTATCATTTTCCATATTTCTTTAGTGTCTTTATTCATTCTCTTTCTTCCCCCCTCCCCCCCGTCCTTCGTCTTCTCTTTTTCTTCCCTTCTCTTCATCTCCTCCCTCTTCCCTCCCTCTTCCTTTCTCCTTCCTTGCTGCCTTCTTCTTTCCCCTTCGCCTTTGTCATCCCTCTCCCCTTCTTCCTTTCCTCCCTCCCTCCTTCCCACTCCCCTACCCCTTCCCCTGCCATCATCTTATAACCATTCTGTTTTCTCCTTTCCCTGCCCTCCCCCTCCCCTCCCAGTTTTCTCGTTTCTCCTTCTCCTCTCCCTCAAGTCCCCTCACCCCTTCCCCCCTCTTCCCCTCCCCCTCCCCTCCCCTCCCGTCCCCTCCAGTCCTCTCCCCACCCTCCCAC
Organism: Coenobita brevimanus; assembly: GCF_032717465.1. Taxonomy (NCBI): domain Eukaryota; kingdom Metazoa; phylum Arthropoda; class Malacostraca; order Decapoda; family Coenobitidae; genus Coenobita; species Coenobita brevimanus. The sequence continues at coordinate 65,439,304 of NC_136954.1, read as the reverse complement.
CTCCTCCGTCCAGTTTTTCACTTCTTCCTCCCATTCCCCCTCCCCACCCACCCTGCTCCCTCTGAGCTTTTTCTTATTCCTTACCCCCTCTCTCTCTATCCACCATTCACCCTCTTTTTCCACTCCCTTCTCCCTTCTCTCTCTCCTCGCCTCTCCACTTCTCTTCCTCGTCACCTTTTCCTTTCCTTCCTCCTCCTCAATCACCCTCTTCTCCTTTCCCTGTCTCTTATCCTTTCCATTTTTCTTTTGTTTCCTCCTCCTCCTCCTTATCATCATCATCATCATCACATTATGTTTACAAATCATATGTTGAATCAACAGCATTAGATATACTTTACCTCGACTTTCAGAAAGCATTTGACACTGTCCCTCGCAAGCGTCTCATGAGCAAAATAGAAGCACATGGAATAAAAGGAAATACGCAGAAATGGTTACAAGACTGGCTTTCAGACCGAAAACAGCGAGCTGTGATAAACGGAAAGGAATCCAAATGGCTTAATGTGATTAGCGGCGTTCCCCAAGGCTCAGTACTTGGACCGATACTTTTTATTATCTATATAAATGATATTGATGAGGGTCTGAATTGTAAAGTATCCAAATTTGCAGTTGATACTATAATAACCAGTAAAGTAGCTTCAAAATTACGGTGGCAGCTGTTACAAAATGACTTTAATACTTTAGAAAGCTGGGTAGAGAAATGGTAAATGAAACTCAACACAGAAAAATGACAAGTACTTCATATTGGAAGTAACAACTTCCATGCAAATTACAAAATGAACAATATCCAGTTATCAAGTACAGACAGTGAAAAGGATCTTGGTGTGATACTATCAAATGACCTAAAACCGGGTAAACAGTGCACCGAGGTGGTTAAAATTTCAAACAAGCTGGTGGGTTTTATTGGAAGAACTTTCGAATTTAAATTGGAAGAAGTCATACTTGCCTTGTACAACTCGCTAGTGCGTCCCCATCTTGAGTATTGTGTGCAGTTCTGGTCTCCGTACTACAGAAAGGACATTGAAAAATTAGAGAAAATACAGTGAAGAATCACAAAAATGATACCACGACGTAGAAACAATCCATATGAGGAACGCCTTGAAGAACTTAAATTATTTAGCCTAACAAAATGCAGGTTAAGAGGGGACCTTATTGAAGTTTTCAAAATCATGAAGGGATATGACAACTTAGACATGAATAAGTGTTTTGATATAGACTGGTCGAGTCATACCAGAAGTAATGGCTGTAAAATTTTGGGAAATCTTTTCCAATCCCATGAAGCAAAATACTTCTTCAACAGAGTTGTAAATATCTGGAACAGATTACCCTCAGATACCATGAACAGTATCTCAGTTAAGACATTCAAAAACAAAATAGACAAGTATTTGCATGAGAATCCTCAGCTGACTCTTTTTCTGTCCGAATAACTTGCTTTTATAGCATCATGTAAGTTCATTTCCCTTTTGTTGACAAGACACCCCATAAACAATATACCTGTACATATCTTCGCGTCATGTCACTATATATTTTTAAATTTATTCAATGCAAATAAAGTAATATAAGCACAGATTAGGATATGCACTGATAACCCTGAGTTAATGGTCACTACTCCCACTTCCGACCTGTGATGGGCTGTGGATCACTGAGGGTCCTGTTAGCCAAGTGACCACCATCGGGATTTTTTTAATGTACCAGGGGTCACTGCTTCAGGAGGAAACTTGGTACTTGTTCCAATGGGAGAGTTCCTTGTCTCAGTGGAGTGAATGGACCTAGGTCCTGATTGACTGCTGCCTACCTTAAATGCGCCAGGGAATGTTGCCGCACCACCCCTAAACATCCACTCTGTGCATTGCACATCCACACTGTGCACTGTGCAGTCCCCTTTTATCTAAGACACCCGTCTTATATGTTTTTCAATCTCCCCAATGCAAAGAAAGCAATATAAGCACAGATTAGGATCTGCACAGATAACCCTGAGTTAACGGTCACTACTCTTACTTTCGACCTGTGATGTGCTGTGGATCACTGAGGGTCCCTGTTAGTCAAGTGACCACCATCGGGATTTTTTTAATGTACCAGGGGTCATTGCGTCAGGATGAAACTTGTGTACTTGTCCCACATGGGAGAGTTCCTTGTCTCAGTGGAGCGAATGGAGCTAGGGCCTGATTGACTGCTGCCTACCTTGAAAGCGCCAGGCAAGGCTGCCGCACCACCCCTAAACATCCACACTGTGCAGTGTGTAGCTTCCACGTTATGTCCACAGACTTCCCATTAACTCAATGTACCGGTTTATGTCATGCCGTAACTATTATTTTATTTTTTTACTTTCTCTTTCAGGTTACTCAATCGGGTAGCTTATAGATAAAGTATTATAGAATGTGACTTTTCCTTTCCAGTGTTTCCTATAAAATTTCCATGTCAGTTTTTCCATGCTGCATGGTGGTTTTTCTCACTTTTTCCTGGAGGGTTTGGTGGTGGGGGGAGCCTTCTTGCTTTTTATCCTTCAGCATGTAGAGTTAGATCTTGTAGTCATAGTTTTCTCTAACAAGCAGCCTCGAAAGGACCATAAGGTCTGTTGCTGTTTGCTTTCCTGTGTAATCCTGTGTAATCCTCCTCCTCCTCCTCCTCTTCCATCATCACCCGTTTTCCTCTCCCTCTCCTCTTTGTTTCTTTCTCCTCTTCTTCCCTTCCTCAACCTCCTCGTCCTCGTCCTCCCTGCATTTCTTTCTTCTTGTCTCTTGCATCCTCGATTTCTCTTTCCTCACCTCTCCCTCTCCTCCCTCTCTTTTATCCTTACTCCCTCGTGCGATCATTGCTTCTCTCCCTCTTTGCCCGTTCTCTCCTTGTTTACTTGTTCATTTCATCCTTTTCTCCTTCCATTCCTTCCCTTCTTTCCCCCCTTCCTTTCCTTCTTTCATTCATTGTTTCTTTCTTCCCTTTTTTCAGCCATTTATCCATCCATCATTCATTCATTTTCTCTTCTCGGTGACTATTTTGAATCCTTCCTTGCCTTCCCTCGTCAATCATTTTCTCCATCTTTACTTTCCTCCATCCCTTCCTTACTTCCTTTCTATATCAGGCAATTCATTTTTTCCTTCCTTTCCCCATGTACAATACTTCCCATCTCTAATCTTCCCTTTTCTTATTTAACCTTTTTTTTTTCTTTCCATACCATTTTTTCACTTTAACTTCATAATATTTGCATCTCATTCTACTGTTATTCTAATGACTTTATTTATGATGTATATATTGCCCATCATGTTTCCCTTGTGCATATATCTTTACATTTGTTTCTCCTCCTCCTCCTTATCATCATCATCATCATCATCATCTTCTTCTTCTTCTTCTTCGTCTTCTTCTTCTTCTTCTTCTTCTTCGTCTTCTTCTTCTTCTTCTTCTTCTTGTTTTTCTCTTCTTTTTTTTGTCTTCCTTTATACATTTTGTTCTGTCCTTTCTTTCTTTTTCTTCATTTCTTCCTTCTTTGTCTTCATTTTCGCTCATTTCATTCCTTCTTTTCCTTTCATTCACTTTTTTCCGTAATACTTATATTTTTTTTTCGATCTAATTTCCCCTTCTCTTCCATTATTCTCCCTTTCCCCTTTTTTTCCACATTCCTCTCCTTCCATCTTTTCATTACAGTTCCTTCCACATTTCGTTTCCTCTCTTCCTTTTTGTTTGGCATGTTTCTCTTTTTCTTTACTGTTTCCCTCTCTTTCTCCTCTCTTTCCTTCCGTTCCTCCTTGTAGTTTCCCTTCCATTGATGTTCCCGCGTCTTCTTTTCTTTCACTTATTTTCTTTCTCTTGTTTCTCTGGATTATTATTTCTTTCTGACCCCCATTCTTTTTCTGAGTCCCTCCTTTTTCTCTCTTCTTTACTCTCTTCTTCATAGAATCGTTCTCTCTCCACTTTTCCTTTTCATTCTCAGCTTCACTTTCAATCCCCGTTTCCTACTTTCTTAACCCATTTTTGCTTTTTTCCCATCCTTCGTGATTATCGTCTTTCCATTAGAGAACGAAAGAGGAGATGGGAGGGAAGTGATAATGGGAGGGAGGAGGCAGGGAGTGAACGTAGGAGGGGGGAAGGACGAAGAAGGAAGGAAGGGAGGGAAGGAGGGAGGAAACTTCTGCGGGTGTATATAATTTTGGAGAGAGAGAGAGAGAGAGAGAGAGAGAGAGAGGGGAGTCATATAGATACAAAGATAACGCGGATCTTGATGTTTTGTGTAAGTGGTTTGTCCTTAATACAAATCAGTTGGCTTACATTCTGACCATTATAATGTTAGATTAGGATAGCAAAAAAGAAGGCTCTCCTCCACCCTCCAAACCCTCCGATAATCAGTCGTACAGGAAAACTGAGAAAAGTAACATTTTGCAGGACTGAAATGACAGAAGGAAATTTTATAGGATTGGTAAAAAGTATTAATAAATGTTATCTTGCTGTTAATAAGTATAAAGAAAAGTACTGATAACGATGCATTTTTCTGTATGATATTCATTTGAGAGAGAGAGAGAGAGAGAGAGAAAGAGAGAGAGAGAGAGTGAATGTTGACGTCTCGTTCAATTAATGTTCGCAGAGGGAGAGACAGTGGGAGAGGAGGGGGGGGCTGGAAGGGAGGAAAGAGTTGGGAGGGAGGGAGGGAGAGAGGAAGGGAGGACAAAGGGGAAAGTGGGGATGCGAGAAAAGAATGAGAGGGAGATGGAAGAAGATATGGGGAGGGAGGGAGAAAAGAAACGTGGGAAGGGAAGGGGAGGAAAGAATTTGGAGGGAGGTAGAAATGGCAATGTAAGGAAAGAGGAAGGGAGGGAGGAAGGGAGGATTGGAAAAACTGAGAAGAAAGGAGAAGGAAAGGAAGGGGGAATTGGGTAATGAGGAGAGAGAGAGAGAGAGAGAGAGAGAGAGAGAGATGAGGGATGAGGGGAAGAATTAAAGAAAGCTAGGAAAGACAGGGGGAGGAAGAAGGGAGAAGAGGAGAGGAAGACAGTAGGGGAAGGGAAAGCAGGAGGGAGGGAGGCAACGAAGCGGAGAGAGAGAGAGAGAGAGAGAGAGGTGGGGGGGGGAGCAGGAAGGAGGGAGGAAATGTAGCAATGATACGTTTGCTCTACGTTATAGTGTTTATGCCGCTCTCTCTCTCTCTCTCTCTCTCTCTCTCTCTGATTTTCCTGTTTCCCTTGATCTCTTGTTCTCCCTCTTCGTTTCGCTTTCCTCCTCCTCCTCGGCTGTGTGTTTTTTGTCCTGTTTTTTTTTCTTTGGTGTACTTTCCGTCACTTTCTTTCCGTCCTTCTCACCATCCCCTCTCCTCTCATGTTTCCACTTCTCTCCCCTTCTTTTAAGTACCCTCCCCTCCCTTCCCATTGCCTTTCCTTTCCTTCCATATTCTGCCCTTCCCTCCTCTTCCCATCTCTTCTTTTTCTAGTTTCCTTACTCCCTCTATGTCTCCCATTCTTTGCCTTCCCATCCCTTATCGTATTGTTCCATTAACTTTCCTTGCTTCCTTCCCCTTTCTTCCCCTACCCTTCCATTCCCTTTTCCCCTTCCTCTCACTTTCCCTTCCTTTCCGTTCGCTTTCCTTCTCCTTCTCTTCCATGCCTTTCCTCCTTACATTTTTCTCCCCCCTCCCTCTCTCTCTCTTAGTATATACAGCGTCCCGGAAAACAAGGACGTAACTAAATGCTAGATGATGTAATCCTACAGTAAGAAATGCCCTATGAACGTGGGTCCAAATCTCCAATGCTACGGAGCCACCTTTACTGATGACCTCATGGGCAAATTATGAGGGGACCGTTTTGGCGCCTAAGGTCACCAGTAACTGTGGCTTCGTAACGATTGAGATTTGCACCCATGTTGATTTATTTATTTTTTATTTTTTTCAAATTTATGCCCTATCTTCCAGGACACCTTGACTCGAACACACACACACACACACATACACACACACACACACACACACACACACACACAATATCTATCTCTATCTATCTATCTATATACTGTATATATATATATATATATATATATATCGAAAACGACGACTTAAATTTAGGCTACCAGACTTCATCGTACTTAAGAGAGATGTTCGTACTGAAAGGGTTAAGCTTCTGTAATAAAAAACCGAATATCTTTATATTAATGCAAGGTCGAGCCCTCAGTTAGGAACCGTAAGGTGTGTGTGGTATGTGTGTCTCTAACCACTTACCTTCCTCTCTCTCCCACCACTCCTTCCTCAGTCCGCTATCCGTCCTTCACCCCTCACCCCTCCGTTCTCTCCCATCCCCTCACCTTTTCATCCCCACCCCTCCCGTCTCAATTCCAGTCGCCCTTTCCCTCAATCTCGCAATCATATTTTAACTCTCTCTCTCTCTCTCTCTCTCTCTCTCTCTCTCTCTCTCTCTCTCTCTCTCTCTCAGTTCAGTATACACCGTTAATTATGTATATGTTGAAGGTGATTGACTGATGATAAAAGAATAGTACAAAGTCAACTCTTACATGTGACTATCTTATCGTCTGCCTATGTTTCTTGTGAGGGTATATCATTAAAGAAGGCCGGCATTATCCCTTTCACTACCAGATTTCTTCTGAAACCTGAAAGTCGTCGTCTGGTGGCAGGAACAGGTGAAAGAAAAAAAAAAAAAGTGACGTGTCTAGATGGGTTAGTTGCAACCTTCCAACACCTTCAGGCCGAGGTGCTTCTCTTGTGCTTACCTATGTCGCCAAGAAGAAGGCGAAAAAAAAAAAATAATAAATCACCATTCTGAGCAAGATGATAGCTAATTGACTTCCATAACGTCGTCTTCGAGGAGGTCTCTCAGGATGAATAATGTTGATTGACGGGAAAAAGGTTAATTGAGACTGCAACCCTTTCATTAACTGTGAGGGGTCCTTCCCAGAGTGAGTGAAAAAAGACATTGACGTTACTTTACTAAATAGGTTAATGGAGACTTTCTAACCTCTTAGCTGCGAGGGGCATCTCTAAGCTGAATACAGTCGTCTTCCATTTCCTTCCCTCATTTTCCCATCTTTCTCCTCCAGCCTTACTTCCTTTTCCCCCTCTCCCTTCCCTTCCATTTCCTCTCTCCCGCCTTCCCCCTTCCTTTCCTTCCACCCTTTCCTCCCCTTCTCTTTCCCCCACTTCCTTCCCTCCCACTATTCCTCTCTTCCCTGAATTTCCATCCTTTCTCTCACTCCCGTTATCCACCCTATTTGCCCTCCTCCGTCCCCTCCCCTCCACTCTCCATTTCACTTCATCCCCCGACACACTCCGGTCTCACCTCTCACCCCTACACACCCCTACCCCTCCCATCCCACCCCCTAAACACACACACACACACACACACACACACACACACACACACACACTGATATACCGGTGAGTGTGCATTATATAACCCAATATACACACACATCCCAACACACAGGTACTCGCACGCACATACACTTCCTGTGTTTATGTTTATTGCTTCCGTCCAGGCGAAATTAAAACAAGTGATGATAATGTTGACAATAAATTACATGCGGTGTGTGTGTGTGTGTGTGTGTGTGTGTGTGTGTGTGTGTGTGTGTGTGTGTGTGTGTGTGACAGACAGACAGAGAAAGAGAGAACGTGTATATATGCGTGTGTAATTTACTTTTTACGGTGTTGTGAAATACTGTATATTTGACATCTGTAAGCGGAAATTGAACTAATTATTTTTTTAAATTAAAATAATTGAATCAATCCAGCATTATCTTACGTCATACATGTCTCTCCTTTCCCAATCACTTCTCTCCCTTTCCTCCTTTCTCATTTCCTTCCTCCCTGTTGTTCCGTCCTTCCCTTCTGTTTTACTCTCCCATCCTTCCCCATTCCTCATACTCTCTCTCTCTTCCCTTCCTTCTTTATCTGTCTGTCTATCTCTCGGTCTATCTAAAATACATCTGGTCACCGTCATACAGTTAAATTTAGCTTTCATCATCTTTAGAGAGGACCGTGGGGTTGGAAAGTTAGAAAACCTATAGTAAGTTAGGAACAGTTTTCTCTCCCAAGACGCCTTCTTTCATTCTTTCTTTCTTTTCTGTCTTTCGATGCCACTACCTCTCCCATCTTCCCCATCTCTCTCCTCTCCCCTTCAAATCTCCACTCTTTCACTCTCCCATCTTCCTGTTCCTTATTCTTTCTCTTCGCGCTCTCCCATCCTTCCCCATCCTTCTTTCACCTCCTTCTTTCTTAATCTCTCTCCTCACTGTTGCTTTGCTATTCTTGTCTCTGTCTCACGGAATACTGTATATTCGTTAGTCATAACAAACGACCTCCAAGCATCAGTAGGTTTGTTGTTGTTGTTACTGTGTGTGTGTGTGTGTGTGTGTGTGTGTGTGTGTGTGTGTGTGTGTGTGTGTATCGTGCATTCCTTTGTACTCCATTATATTATTTCCCTTTCTCTCATCTCCCCTAACTTTTTTTTTTCTCTCTTTATCTCTTCCTCTCTTCCCTCCCTGTCCATTCACTCTCTTTGTTCTTTTCCCTCTCCTCTACCCCCTCTCTTCCCCTCCTGAACCCCGTTTCCCTTCTTTCCTTTCTCTCCTACTCTCATTTTCTCTTCCCTTTCGCTATCCCTCTCTACTCCACCTCCCTCCCTTCTGTCACTGCTTACCCCTCTCTCACCCCGCTTCCCTTCCCTTCTCATCCCATTCACCACTCCTTCCCCCTCCTCTCCTCTAACTCTGTCCCCTCTTTTCTCTCTCTTTTCCAGTACTCTCTTATTCCCCTTCCCACCTTCTTCACCCCACTTCCCTTCTCTTCACCCCTCCTTCACCCCACTTCCCTTCTGTTCATCTCTTCTTCACCCCTCCTTCACCCCACTTCCCTTCTGTTCATCTCTTCTTCACCCCTCCTTCACCCCACTTCCCTTCTGTTCATCTCTTCTTCACCCCTCCTTCCTCTTCACCTCCCGTCTCTTCTTCCTCGCCCCCTCCCGTCTCTTCTTCCTCGCCCCCTCCCGTCTCTTCTTCCTCGCCCCCTCCTTCTCTCCCCACACCCCTCCCATCCTCCCTTCCCTCTTCATTCCTTTCCCTTCCCTCCTCACCCCTCCCTTCCTTCCTTTCCTCATCATCCCTCTTTAACCTTCCCATTCACCTCCCTTCCCCCGTCCCCACCACCACCACCCCATTTCCTAGTGATTATCCACACCCCATTTCTCTATTTCCACATCGTAAATCATCTCTACTTGCTTCATTCCTCTCTGCTTCCATGTTCTTCCCTTCCTCCCCCTCCACTCCTTCTTCTTTCTTCGTTTCTCCATCATTCTCCTCTCCTGCACCTTTCCTCATGTCTCTCGCCTTCTTGTCTTTCGCCCTTTTCCCATTTATCTGTTATCTATTTTCATCATTTTCTTCTTTTCTCTTTCCTCCTTTTTTCCTCTTTCTTCTCATTTCCTCTTAATATACTCTTCATTTCTTTCCTCTCTTTCCATCTGTTTCTATACTCCCCCCTTCTTCCTTGATCTCCCATCTCTCCTTTCCCCTTTTCTTCATCATTTCTCGTTCTTCCCTTTCCTTTTCCCATTCTTCCTCCGTATTCTCTTACCTTCCTACCCCTTTAATCTTCCCATTTCATTACTTTCCTCTCTTCCTCTCTCTTCCCATTTCTTTCCCTTCTGTTTCTTTCACTGATCTCTCCACTTCTTCTTTCTTCCCAATCATTTCTTTATATTTTTCCATGTCTCATCTTCTCTTCCTTTTCTGTATCCTTCTGCCATCTATTTCCCTTCCTTCCCTCCTTTTCTTCCCCTCTCCTCTTCTCTTCTCTTTTCTCTTCTCGTCCCTTCCCTTCCCTTCCCTTCCCTTCCCTTCCCTTCCCTTCCCTTCCCTTCGTTCGTTCGTTCGTTTGTTCCTTCGTTCGCTCGTTCCTTCCTTCCTTCGTTCGTTCGTTCCTTCCTTCCTTCATTCCTTCCTTCCTTCTTCCTTCTTTCTCTTCCTCTCCCTTTCCCCATGCAAATTTAGGATGAAACAGCTACAACCCTACTCAGTCATGTAGTCGTTTGTACTTTTAAGATTGTATAGAATATGTTTACAGTATATCCATTCGTCCTTCTTTAATTTCAGCGTCAGTTTCTTTTTCACGTTAGTCCTTCCCACTTTTTCATTCCGGGTTCAGCGAGAAGGATTGGTGAATTGGTGAAGTCTTCTTGCTGTGCTGCCTCTGTTCCTCGTAAACTTCTGATGGGATAAATAGTCATTGCATACCCAGTAACAGACAGCGTCAAAAAGTCCTGTAGATTTATTACTGTTTGCTCTTCTTTGCACTCCCCTCCCTTTCTCTCACTCTTGCTACTTTTCCATACCATCAAGCTCTTGCCTAAGTTTCCTTCCTCTCCCTGTCATCTTTCTTTTCCCTTCTTCCCCCCATCGTCTTCTCCCTTCTTCACCGCATCAACCCTCTTTTCCTTTCTTCCTGTCATCTCCCTTTTCCCTTCTCCCAATCATCTCCCTTTTCCCTTCTTCTCCCTCTCATCTCCCTATTCTCTTCTTCACCCTATCATGTCCTCCCTTCTTTGCTATCCTTGTCTTACTCTCAAGGCTGAACCTTTACCCACAAGCTATACCGTATTGGCTAACCTTCCAACCGCAGTTAGTCTATCCTCCTTCGTTATTTTTATGTTTGACCCAACTTTTCCTCTCTCTCTCTCTCTCTCTCTCTCTCTCTCTCTCTCTCAGTTCCGCATAATATTCTTCGCCCGACTTTTTCTTCCTCTTCTCTCCTTTTTCCTCACCATCCAATATCTCTTTCTCACTAAGTTCCTCCCCAGTCCCTTCTTGTGACCTCTCTCTCTCTCTCTCTCTCTCTCTCTCTCTCTCTCTCTCTCTCTCTCTCTCTCTCTCTCTCTCACACACACACACACACACACACACACACACACACACACACACACTTTGCCTATTTCTCTATCCATCTGTCTGTGTGTGTGTTTCCCCCTCCCTCGCCTGCAGCACTCTCTCTCTCCCCCTGCTCAGCTCATCTCGCCGCCTTATGAAACACAGTGATGGTGGGAGTGTGGTTGCCCCTTCACACTTATATATCACAGCTCTCCTTTCTCTTTCAACCGCATTTACCCAGACTTAGGCCTTGTGTTACACTTAAGCCTTTCTCTCAGACGGATTTGGAATTGTTCGTGTATTAAGTTCTGGGGCGTGGATTTGTTTATGTTTTTGTACATTTTTAAAAATTCGTTTGCGCACTCCTTTCTCATTCTCTGACGTAGATTCTTTTTTTTTTTTTTTTTTGTAAACGCAAAAGTCAGTAACTAAAAACGGCTGACGTGTTTTAGAGAAATTCTCAGCATTTAATTAAAGCACAATAAAATTATTTGCCGAGTAAAATATTTTAAAAGAAAAGCAGCAGTTGCTTAAAAGTAACAGACCACTTTCCCATTTGTTAGAAAAATAGTTTTACGAATGTCTAATTATATATTGGTGATTCAGAAGTACGACAACAAAACACATATTATGCGTGTTTCCATAAACCCTTGCTTTTCAGAGTTAGACTATATGGTGGGATATTACAGTTAGCCCTTTGAGTCCCGACACGTCTTTTATATTTACGCAGTACTCTCTTCAGACGAGTATATTTTGTTATGGGAAGTGTTGTCGTACTGGAAAGTTAGACATAGCAAACACCAAGTACTTCACACTAAAGGTCCTCTTTGAGTTGAATGAAATTATAAAACCGTCGAGAAGTAGCAAAGCCAAAGTTAATTGATGTAGTAAAGTCTTTCTTTAGAGCAGATTTCATTTTTCATTTATCCTTGGTTATTGACGTTAATTGATTAGGGGCGTGAGTTTATATGGTATTGTTCATTTCTCTGTTTATAAAGTCGCGGTACGATGACGTCGTATTGTAACTCTTCTTGTTACCGGTAGTCGATATTCTGTACTTTAGGAAAGATATCTTGCTTAGGATTTTAGACATCTTACGTTAGGACTTTCAAGCAAGCTGACTTTTTTTTTTTTTTTTTTTTTTTTTTTTTTTTTTTTTGCCGCCATGTCATTTTGTTGAACTTAGTAAATACCTAGTACTGATACATATGAGTACATACTATGTGTGTGTGTGTGTGTGTGTGTGTGTGTGTGTGTGTGTGGATGTTTGTGGGCACGCGCTTGCGTGCGTGTTTCAGAGTTTTATGTACATTGCTTACTTGGAAAGAAACTAACACCAACTTTGAAATACACACACACACACACACACACACACACACACACATGAACGCGAAGCACTGTGTACGTCAGTTGAGGCAACATCTTGGGAGGGAATCTAGTTGAAAGTTTGTGAGGCGAGAGTAGAATGTGAAGGGGGAGGGGGGGGGCATCTGAGAGAGAGAGAGAGAGAGAGAGAGAGAGAGAGAGAGATTAAGGAGGGGAGATAAAATGAGTTGCATAGTTACGTACAATTCCATAGATAAACAACAGAACCCTTGACATACTCATAGTAATAACACTAAAATAAACGTATTCTCTAATTCCAAATGGCGAATAACAGAATGGCCAAGCAGAAGGCTCTCCCCCACCTACCAGCCTCCTACTATTAATCAAAGAAAATAATTGGTAGATGCACCACCTTTCAGAACGAAGGTGCCTGAAGGAAATTTGATAGGAAGGGTCGAAAGTAGTACCGAAAGTGAAGGTAGTAGGCATAGAACGATGAAAGTAGTACTGCTGGTCGAGTATATTGTTGCGGAGGATCATGTTTGGGAGGAATGAAGAGAAAGGGAGAAAACCAGGAAGGAAGGAGGAAGGGACGTAGGCGATGAGAGGAATGGAGAGAGGAGGGTGAAGGAGGGAAGTATGAGGTGGGTTAGGGAAGGAGAAGAGAAAGGAAAAGGGAATGGAGAGAGAGGAGAGGAAGAAAGGAAAGAGGGATAGAGAGATATGGAGCGAGGAAGGAAGGAAAAGATAGAGGATGGGAGAGAGGAGATGAGATGAAGGAAGGAAAGAGAGGTAGGTTAAAAGGTGATAAAGGAAGCAAGAGAGAGAGAGAGAGAGCGAGCTGGAAGGCATGTTGTTAGGGCGCAAGAAATGAAGGAGAAGGGGGAGGAAGGGAAGTGGAAGACAGGGAGAGACGAGAGGAGGGAAAAGGAAGAGATGAAACGAGGGGAGCGTGAGGGATAGATGAAAGAGAAAGAAAAAGAAAGAAATACAAGAGGAGGGGAGAGAGAGAGAGGGAGAGAGAGATGACGAATGAAGAGAAGAAAGGGAGAGATAAAAGGGAGAAAGAGAGAAGAGGAGATAAAAGAGAGAGGGAGAGATCAGAGGAGGGATGAGAGGAAAGAAGAGATGAGAAAAAAGCGAGAGAAGAGAGAGGGAAGTGAAAGAGAGAGAAGGATAAGGTGAGGGAAGAGGAAGAGATGAGGGGGGCTCAGGAAGAGAGGGAAAGATGGGAAGGAGGAAGAAAAAGAGAGGGAGAGATGAAAGAGGGAATAGGAAGGGTGAGGAGGATGGAAGAGGAAGCGAGGGAGAGATAAGAGGAAGGAAGAGGAAGAGAGGGGAAAGGTGAGAGGAGAGAAGAGGAACAGGGGAAAGATGAGAGGAGGGAAGAGGAGCAGGGGAGAAAACAAGAAGAGGGAAGTGAAAGAAAGGGAGAGGGAAGAGGAGGAGGAGGAGAGAGAAGAGGAAGACAGAGAAAGACATTAAATGAAAGGGAGACAAGAGATGGGAAGAGAAGAGATAGGAAAAACTAAGAGAGGAAAGGAAGTGGGGAAGATGAGAGGAGAGAAGAGGGTGAGGGAAGAGAGAGAGAGAGAGAGAGAGAGAGAGAGAGAGAGAGAGAGAGAGGTGAAGGAAATGAAAGAAGACGGAAGTGAAGGAAGGAAGAACGCGGGCTACTTTCACCTTAGAAATTAACACCTACTGTACTTCCCCATCCCCTCGACCCCTCCCTCTCTCCTTCCTCCTACCCCCCACCACTCCCCCCTCCTCCTCCACCTCCTACTCCTGTCTGCCTTCCCTCTCTTTCCCCCATCCTTCCTCATTCGCTTTCTCACTTCCTCTCGACCTGACCTTCCCTCTGTTCCTCCTCCTCCCTCCCCTACCATTCCTCCCTCCTTTCTCCTTCCCTACTTTCTTCCTCTCCCTCCCCCATCTTCCCCCCTCCACCCCCCCCCTTTCGCTACCTGTTCTCCATTTCCCCCCTCCCCCTTTCCCCTTGCCTACTCATTTTTTTCGCGTCTTTAGTACCAACCCTTCTCTCTCTCTCTCTCTCTCTGTGTTTTAGCACGCTTTAGGGCTGGATCACCTCGTAGGAACGATAAGGTCTGTGTATTTATGTAACTATGTAACTTTCTCCCGTCCCTCTGTTCCTTTCTTCTTCTGTCCTTGAACTCTCTCTCTCTCTCTCTCACACACACACACACACACACACACACACACACACACACACACACACACACACACACACACACACACACACACACACACACACACACACAGGCGGAGTATGTTTTATCCCATTGTCTGATTGTGCTCAAAAGAAAACGCTTATTTTTAGGGGGAACTTCTCAACTCTGCTGCAATATCCCCACTTTTATGTTTGCTCTCTTAACCCTCTTTTCCTCTCCCTGTGTACCCAGATATTTTCCCCAGTCACTGCAGAACCGGACTCTTCTACTAGGGAGGTGTTGGCTGAAATGTGGGGTTGGGATGGGTTGGCAAAGAGGATGATATTTTATAGGAGAAAACCCAGGGAGTTGGGATCATGCTGTCTCTCTCTCTCTCTCTCTCTCTCTCTCTCTCTCTCTCTCCCCGGAAATCACCGCGACAGTATAGGATTCAGACCATGACATCCTGAGTTTTTACCTGCTTCGTAAGACGCCAAGTACATAAGAGTAGTTTTTGCATTCTTTTTCTTGTTTTGACTGAGAAAAAGATTTGTATAAATCATTCCCATGCCTATACTCGCCAAGCAACAATGTTCATCTTTACGGGATGTATATTCTTCCCACCGCTCAACATCGTCATTCCAGCTCATCTCGCCCACTCCTTTCCCAGACCATTCCGCCCACTCCTTTCCGAGCCCATCCCACTCGCTCCTCTCCCAACCCATCTCTTTTGCTCGGCTCCCAGCCCATCCCATTCGCACGTCTCCCAGCTCATCCCACTCGTTCCTCTCAGCCCATCTCACTCGCTGCTCTCCCAGCCAATCCCACTCGCTCCTTTCCCAGCCCATCCTGCCCACTCCTCTTCAGCCCATCCCTCTCACTCCTCTCCACCCGACCAACCCTTTTCTGCCGTGATGTCGTGATTAACATAAGTGGCTCCCAGGCTCCCTTGACCTCCCGACAACATAAAACGCCCACATTCACCAGGTATGCGTCCCTGTTAATGACCGTCTCAAGGCGCTCCATGTGTCTCTCTGCTCACCACGTTCCCAGTCCATTCTGCTTACTCGCCTCCGCCAACCCCACGCAGTCCGTTCTACCTACTCGTCTTTCCCAACCCCACCCAGTCCATTCTGCATACTCGTCTCCGCCCATCCCACCCAGTCCCGAAACCACTGAGTCAGCATTTAAAATATTGCACCAAGACTGTTTGTCATTGTCACACACCTTTAAATAGGCCTTACCTGAAGTGATCTCCTGTAACCTGAGTCGATTTACCTGACCTGTAGTGGTGTGAGAAGACCTAAATTGCCTCAAAATGTCCTGAATTGATCTGTTTGAGCCTAAACATGATTGGAATAAGCTAGAATAGCTAGAATGAATGTACAGTAGCCTAAATAGACGTGAGTGGACTTGGAATATAAATGGGTGTCTAAATATGAAGAGCATGAATAGACCTAACAGAATCTGGACCGACCTTACGTGCTTAAATGGACGCGAGGGACATGAATGGGATAAAATATAAAGAATGGGCCTAATAGAACCCGGATGAACCTAGCTAGACCTGAATTGCCCTGAGCTGGCCTGAAGTGATTGTACTAGGTCGAAATCGATGTGATGGACTTAACTGAGCCTGAAGCAGTGTTGATGATCCTGGATGTACAGTGTGTAATAATAGTGTGTATACTCTAGTCTGGCAAAGATCCGCAACTCCTGTCAGTTCAGTTGACGGCCAAGTTTAGTTGAGTGGAGTTTACATTTGACAGGTAACTAGGAAGATTCATTCCAGTCCCATAACTAAAGCTTATCGAATTTCATGCAACCACGGCTTGGTATATGAATTGCTGGAGTGGCCAAGTTCCACCAGATGAAAAAAAAAATAGTTTTCAGTGATCTGCATTAATCTGAATGGGCAGGAGTACATGTGGATCAGCGTACTATAGTATCTGAAGTGGCTTTAATTGACCGTTGGACTGATTTGTTCCTAATTAGTTGAAAGGGGTAATCATGGGTCGTAAAAAGATTGTCCTGACTTAAGCTGGCACGACTCAGGTACGCGGCCAGCGAACGCGGCTGTGTGAATCTCTCTCTCTCTCTCTCTCTCTCTCTCTGATATATATATATATATACTCCCCCGTTTTCCTCTTTTTCCTCTCTTCCCTTCCCTTCTGCCTCAGTTTCGCTTATAGTCTACACACACACACACACACACACACACACACACACACACACACACACACACACACACACACACACACACACACACACACACACACACACACACACACACACTCTCTATCTCTCTCTCTCTCTCTCTCTCTCTCTCATTCCTGCACCCTTCCGCTTTTTAATTCTCCTCGCCCCCACCCCTCCTCCCCTTTCCTCCTCTCCATCCTTCATCCTTCTTTTTGAAACAAACTCTCACGCGTACCCTCGCTCTCTTTTTATCTTCCTTTCCCCCTCCCTATCTCTCTTTCCCCCTCTTTATGTTCCATTCCTCTCTCTCTCTCTCTCTCTCTCTCTCTCTCTCTCTCTCTCTCTCTCTCTCTCTCTGCTTTTA
>NC_136954.1:65284908-65417408 GCF_032717465.1 Coenobita brevimanus | reverse complement strand
AACTTTACGTTAAGAAACAGCCAGCGGTAAATAAGACTCTTGCAGTCTTTCATGTATATAGTAGATATATATGAATTCAGAGTAGGTGGTATTTCGCAGAATTGTGCATATACTTTTACTTTGCTTGATTATTGACAAGCATATTATGGAAGTTGACGGTACTAATTAATTACTTTCAAATATAAATTTATGGCTGTCCTGTACACTAGAGTTGTTAAGGCAGACAACCAGTATTGGATTAAGATGTAAGGAGGGGAGACTGTGCCACCTCTACCTCCCTTCCTCAGCACTAATGTAATTATGTCCACTGAGGTAAGGGGAACCGGTGGGTCATTAGTTAACACAGTCAGCCTGCAAGTGCATTAGCTCAATTGCATATACTCAGGTTTGATTCAAGAGCCGGTCAGATTCTTGGACAAAGTTTGTTTCCCCCTTGTCGCGGTTCACTCGGAAGCACAATCTGGGGCTTCTTCTTTTGTTTTAGAGGATACTTCTGTGTTGTTATTTACCTTCCCATGTCACTACATGAGGCCGAATGCCCACTGTCCTTACTGAGTATATGCTGTAGGTTTGTCTCATTCAGGAGTACTGTAGTTTAATATTATTTGTGGAGCTGTGTACGTGATATGTTGGTGGGTTTTGTGGAGGATCAGTTAAGACAACGATATTTAGGTCTCCAAAAGGCTCCCTACTACACTATGGGATCGATCTCGCGTCCATTCGAGTAGCAGTCCAGCCCTTTACCATTTAACCAAGACTTTGTATTCCCAGGAAAAAGCACAGGCATGGGAGGATTCATCACACCTTTCCATCTCCTTCCTGCAAATAAATAAATAAATAAATACTAGTGGACAACTTGAGTATTTCATATCGGCTAATTTTAGACGATTTTATTCTGCAGAGTCATAAAGAGCCTGAGGGTGTTTATTCTGTCTTTATTAACCCTCTCATGTTCTGGGAGGACACTGTAGTTCTGTCACTTTAATTTAGTCCAGACATTCGTTCTTTTATTGATGAAATTACGTAGCTTAGTGGCAGAAATGACATTGGTAAGTCTATTTAGTCTTTCCATCGGACTTCGTGATTTTCATCACATTCTAGCTTTTTTCTAGATGGAGAGATACCAATTTTAGGCCAAGTTAGTATAAAGAGAACATAATGTTTTGTTCCAAGCAACGTTAGAGGATTAAATTTAGAGAGTGAGTCATGCGAGTCTGAAAGCATTAAAGTTCAGGGACCCGTTGTGCATTCAGTTATTAAGATAGTACAGGGCCCGTGCCGTATTTATAAACTCTCTTGCGCTTATGTTGTGTGTATGATTGCATGTATAGACGTTTGCCTTCGCTCTGCCGGGTCGGGAGAGGGGTGGTCTGCTGTCGTAATGGACGCGAGTTCGATTCATGTTCGGATCAGGGAGCAGTTTAAGAATTTGAATTTCGTTAATATGGACCTCACTTTTATACCATAAGATCACGGACGTGTCGTAAAAAATCCAGCTAATATCAGAGCGCCAGTCCTGCATGAGACAGCCTTAGAATGTGTTAGAGCCCAAGTGGTGATATGTGGAGGTGTGGGATCAGTAGGACTGCTAGGTCTCAGAGAATGGGCTTTTAAAACATGTGGCCAGAGTCGGACGCCTAAAAAAAAAATTCAAATTAGACTGAATATTAAACAGAGAGAGAGAGAGAGAGAGACCTCCTCAAAATCTGCACCCATTGTTAGCTGCCTTAACGCCCCCCGTGCAGTCCATAGGCGTAAATCAACAACATTAACTAGGAGGGGTGACTGGCGGACAAAGTCTATTTTCCCCTCGCCCCACTTCATCCAGCAGTACGGTTACACAGGGAACTATAGTGGGTATACTCCAGCCTCCTATAGTGCGTATTCTCTGACATTCTATACGAATAGTGTGTGTACTCTGACATACTCCGACCTCCTATACGAGTAGTGTGTATACTTTGACCTCCTCCTGTGCGTATACTCTGACCTGTACGAGTAGTGCTTTTATTCTAACCTCCTATACGAGTATTGTGTATATTCTAACCTATACGAGTAGTGTGTATACTTTGATCTGCTATACGAGTTGTGTGTATATTCTAACCTATACGAGTAGTGCTTATATTCTAATCTCCTATACGAGTAGTGTGCACATTCTAACCCATACGAGTAGTGTGTATACTCACACCACCTTTACGAGTAGTGCTTATCCTCTAACCTCCTTTCGTGCGTATACTCTAATATGACAAGACAAGGATCCCTAACTCCTTTCAGGCTGGTTGATAGCAAAGTGTAATCAGACTGAAAGGTAGTTTTGACTGGTAACCAAGGAGATTCATTCCTACTCTATAACTAGGTCTTATCGAATTTCTTGCAACAGTGACCTAGTAATTGACTGGCCCAGGTCCATCAGGTGAAAACAAATCGAATACATGATGTAAATTGGACAGTTGCAGGTAATTTTATTAGAGAAAATAATAGGACAACAAAAACTGACTGTCCACCGTAATGACCTTCGTGGAGTCCATAGCCAATTAACCTTGAGAGAGAGAGAGACAGACAGACAGACAGACAGACAGAGACAGAGAGAGAGAGAGGGAGGAAGAGGGAGGGAGGGAGAGCCGGGAGGTGTTTGAAAAATGCGATTAGGCGGTGTTTTGATTTTGCAATATGAAGTGATTGGATGTTTTCAGGAACAATTGGTGCTTTGGGAGACGTGGAGTTGGTGAAAATGATTTAATGGAGATTGAAGGGAAATGAGAATATAAAAGTATCTGATTACTGGGCGAGTGAGCTAACAAGATTGGAAATTAGAGAATGTATTGAGTAATATATACGAAATTGCCCTTGAGCGAACGAAAAATATCGACATTTTTGGACTGCAGTGAGGGAGACGATAATGAATGAAAGGAGCCTGGAAGTGAGTGGAAAGGTGGTGGTTGTTTGAAATGACGTATGTTCCATCCCAGGCTGAGGCAGGGAACGGTTTGATAAGCTAAAAGAAAAAAATAATAAAAATAAAAAATAATAATAATAATAAAATAATAATAATAATAATAATAATAATAATAATATTGATATTCCACAAGGCCCCACCGACATGTAATTAAAAACGTCCCCTTTAATATCAGTTCACCAGTGCAGAAAGCATCTGTAGCATATACTCAGTGTGGACAGTGGTTATGAATGCTGAAATGGTGACATGTGTAGGTGTGTGGCACATGGGAGGACTGCTGAGCCTGAGGACAAGTCTGTGCCTCGAGTCGGAAACATTCACAGAAAGAAAGATTACGGATTGAAAAATTAACCAATGCAGGGAACAGTAAAACTAGAAAAACGTCCAACATAACAGTGAATGAATGGCAGTGAATTGTCAAGGTACCTCAATGGCAAAAGTGACCCAGAAAGTCATAAACCAAGCCCATCATTAGCCTGGCCCTAATTAGCGGGTGTAGGCGGACATATGACAGTAATTACCAGGTGGGAGATGCGCGGGAAACTCAGTGTCTCCGTTCAGCTCCCTAATGGCGGAATTTTCTCTACAAACCTGGCGAGATTTCTGGTTGTAGGGGCTATTTCTTGCTTGTTTTGCGGTTTGTACGTGCCACTTGTGTCCAGTCTAAGAACTGCTATTTCGTTGAATAGTTTAGTCATATTTTGTGGTTATTTTCACTCGATTAGGTGGATGCGCCCATCATTCACTCACCCAATGTAGTGCTGTTTTTAGACTACACCAAGTAACAACCCAAATGGAGTACTGTTAACCAGGAAACCATTTAATACGCTGGGTGGTAACCATATAACCATAAGTTGCCTGGTGATCTAGTGGGTCAAGGCTGGCCAACCGGATGGGACTCGCCACGGTTTACGTTCGAGAGACGGTTGTGGTTTATTGTACATAATGCTACTCAGGGGCGAGTGGGGTTGGTTACCCTTCCCTTAAATGTTGGGTCTTGAGTATTTTTACCCTGGTACCAACGATCCTGAATGGGCAAAAATTAATTGGATAAAGGATCTCTCTCTCTCTCTCTCTCTCTCTCTCTCTCTCTCTCTCTCTCTCTCTCTCTCTCTCTCTCTCTCTCTCTCTCACACACACACACACACACACACACACACACACGCACACGCACACACACGCACGCGCGCGCACGAGTTAAATACCACTCGTCTTCACCTTGACTGCGGGAAGTAAAGCTAATCCGTTTAAAGGCAGATACAGGCAAAAATGCCAGGAATTCTTGTGAATGGCTTCCCTCGTTATTAGATCAGGTTATCCCATTTACGTTACTACTATGGGCTTTTCGTGTTGTGTTACTGGATTAGTGATGTCATTGTTACTTTGTATTACTGACAGTACTGTTACGTTGTGTGTGAGAGCTACTTGTTTTTGTGTTACGTTAGCGTTACATAAGTAATGCTCTTAATCTTTGTTGTTCTACCATGTTTTGTGTCAGGTTTACATTTTAGTTTATTCATTTATGTATTTACTTATTAATATATTTAGGGGGGCGTCCACCATCTTCTCCCATGATGTAGTGCTGTGTGACAAGCCAAATAGTATGCTGCATATGCTTCTTGAAACCATTTTTTACCTTTGGTGGTAATGCATTAACCAAATGAACGCCTGGTGGTCTGGTGGGTTGAGGTGTTATGTCTGGATGTGGCCCTTTGGTGTTCCAATCCGAATGTTGGTTTGGGGTTAATTGGTCACATAATGCCGCTCAGGGAAGAGTGACTGGTTACCTTCGCCCTAAACTATGCTCCTAATGGGATAATAAAGGGTTGGATGATGGATGATTGGATGTTAATTGGTTTCGTGTTGTGTTCTTGCTACAGGAGTTACTTTGTTTTAGAGTTACTGTAAGTTCCTTGCGTTATTATTCTTAGGCATACTGTTACTCCGGTTACGTCGTGTTGCTTGTTTTTAGTGTTACGGTTGTGTTACGGGCTCTGAGGTACCTGTGTCGGTGTTACGTCAGTGCTGCTTAAGTGTTATTGTTGCATTGTGTTACAGAGACCACTGTTGCTTTGTTTTCGTCACGTGAATGGCAGAGTTTCGGTAGTTGGGTCGTGTAGCTAGATTATTAGATTAGCGTAGGTGGGCTTTGGTTTAGTTTGGGAAAGTTTGATGTGGTTTCGTTCAGTTTGCTTTACTTTGGTTTGGTTAGATTGGTATAGTTTGGCTTAGTATGGTTTTGTGTAGTTGTTTGCTTAGCTTTGGTTTGGTTTGATTGTCTTGCTTGGTTTGCTTAGGTGTGGTTTGATATTGTTTGATTAAGTTTGGTTTAGCATAGTTTGATTTGATTTGGCTTGGTGCGGTTTGTTTTAATTTGCTTGGTTTGATGTGGTGTTGCTTGGTTTGCTTTCCATTGATTTAAGCTTGCATTGGTTTTGTTTTGCTACCTTTGGCTGGGTTAAGTATGATTTAGTTTAGTTTGGTTGGGTTGGGTTCGGTGTGATTTGTGTTGGGGTAATGCAGGTTAGGTTTGTTTTGCTGTGGTTTGGTTAGATTTGGTCTGGTTTGTTGTAGTTTGGTTTGCTGTGGTGTGGTTAGATTTGGTTTGGTTTGGTTTGCTGTGGTTTGGTTAGATTTGGTTTGTTTGTCCTGGTTTGGTTAGATTTGGTTTGGTTTGGTTTGTTGTGGTTTGGTTAGATTTGGTTTGGTTTGTTGTGGTTTGGTTAGATTTGGTTTGGTTTGCTGTGGTTTGGTTAGATTTGGTTTGGTTTGCTGTGGTTTGTTGTGGTTTGGTTAGATTTGGTGTGGTTTGTTGTGGTTTGGTTAGATTTGGTGTGGTTTGCTGTGGTTTGGTTAGATTTGGTGTGGTTTGCTGTGGTTTGGTTAGATTTGGTTTGGTACATTTTGGCATGTGTGATGGTGCAAGAATAATCGTGAGAGTGGATGGTTCGTTGAGTGGGACGTTCAGCATGATAGGGGATTGAAGGAGGATTGTGTCATAATTATCACCATGGGCAGTTTAATGTGTGTGTGTGTTTGTGTGTGTGTGTGTGGATGGGGTAATGAGAGAGGTGAAAGCAAGGACACAGGTAGGGGTGATGCTGAAGAGAGACGGTAATGAGTGGGAACTGTCAGCACTTTTGTTTGATGTTGATGCTGTGTTGATTAAAAACGGATGGGGAGTGGAAGTTGCAGAATGTAACCGTGGATTTTGTGTGTGTGTGTGTGTGTGTGTGTGTGTGTGTGTGTGTGTGTGTGTGTGTGTGTGTGTGTGTGTGTGTGTATGTGTGTGTGTGCTAATGGTAATGGGTTTTTTCATTTATTTTGATATACTGACTTTGTGACTTATTTGTGCTAACCATTGTACTAATTTGATGTGATTGTGCTGCATTGTATTAAGTAAGCTGATGTTAATGTGCTCCTCTGTTGCTGTTAGATGTACTTAATTGGTGTGCCTTAATCTTACAGGGATGTGCCTGATGCAGATGGTGGATGTTTACAAAGAAGTACAGTCCCAGCAGATGAACATTGTGAGTACTTTTGGTACAGCCGTCCCAGTACTGCTGTCATTACCAGTACTTCCACAACTACCACCGTTATCAGTACTACCACCATTATTGTAGTACTGTCAGCATTACCACTACAACCAGCAACACCGCTAGTACCAACATAAACATTACTACCAACATTACTACGAACATTATCACTACCACCAGCATTACCACTAATAACATTACCACTACGACTGTTAACACCACTATGAAAAAAAATAGTACTAACAAATCCATTACTACCAGCATTACCAATACTACCAACCTTACTAGTAGTGCACTACCACATTTTCTATTACTACCACCATTACCACGACCGACATCAATACCACCTCAGCCAGCAGCCTTACTGTTACTACCAGCGTTACTGTTACAATACCGTTACAATTATTACTGTTTGCATTGATATTAGTACCTTACAATTTAACCACTATTACGAATGCGTCCACTACTCCCATCACCGCTGCCGTCATTACCATCACTACAACAGTCACCACGTCTACCAGCACAGCTACTAAAACAACCGCCATCGCCACTACCACCACCTCCCCTACCAGTACAACCATTGGCCATTCGTTAGTGCTTCCATTAACACTACCACAACTACCACCACCAATGCCATCTCCAGTCACCGTAACTACCACCACGGCCACAAGTACTCTCACACTGCTACTGGTAGACTACTACTGCAACTACTACTACTATTACTACTACTACTTCTTTAGTAGTAGTAGTGTTGTAGTAATAGTAGCTTTCAATACTGCTACTACCGGCACTACAATTTTAGATAGAGAAAATGAAAATGTTACTACTGAACTGCTAATACTACAGTCATGACCACAACCACCACCAGCACAGTAAGTACTCCCTTACTACAGCTACCACATTTTACACTACTATTATCACTACATCTACTACCATCACTGCCATAACTGCCACTACGAGTAGCCCTACCAGGGCAGTCAGTACCACCACCGTAACTACAAACATTATCATGATAGTCACCATTTCTGTCCTACTTATAAGCACTCAGCACCACTACAAGAACCACTACAACCACCACACTCACCACCACCACTACCACAATTACCACACCTACTACCAGCAGCACGTCATACTTTCTCAGCAGGAAGCCCTACACAGACTCCGGCTAGGTCAGCAGTCTTTAGTTGCAGCTAAGTCAGTCCTTTTCACGGACCTTATTTTGTCATGTTTTACTTACATTTCCCATATATTTTCGATTTTAGGAATTTATATCCCCTGTTTATTCGAGTATTGGTATGTTTGTATCAATGTGTTTTTGCCTGATTCCATCATATTTTTACTCATATTTCCCATACACATTTCATTTTCATATTTTATTTCTCCAATTTCTTCAAGAATGATATATTTGTGTGCCCCCTGATTTGGGATCTCCTCCATTCGTTATGCTTTTATCACGTATTTCCTCCCATTTCATATCCCATTGATATATATATATATTTTTTTTCAGAATTCCTGTTGTTTCAGTATCCACTTGTCACTGCATATTTTCTCTTGTTTCTCCTTTTTATCCTTTCTGTTACGCTTTTTTTCACCTGTTTCTCCCATCTTTTTGTAACACTTATTCAATTACCTGTACTTGTTCGACGTTTGCATCCCGTTATAGCATTATTTATAAAAATCTTGTGATTCCCTCTTCCTTTCCTTCTGCTTATCACATGTTTCTTATTTCCATGTTTATATGATTTTTAGCCTCATATATTATTTTATAAGTTCTCTCATTGTTACCTTCTTGCACAGTTTATCACGTACTTTCTCTTACTTCCCATATTTATTGAGTTTTAAAGCTTTGTATAATGCTGTTGGTTTTTAGGCATCTTACTGGTTTTCTGTTTTGCTTTTCATATTTTCTCCTACTTCCCAAATGCATTCGAAATTAATATTATTACCTTATTGTTAGTATTAGTATTATTACCATTTTGTGTCGCGTTATGTCATTTTTAAAAGATATCTTGCAATTCCGTTTCGTGGTAATCTTTTATCATCTCTCCCCTCTCCCCCCTCCATTTCCAGTAACTGTTGTGGATTAGTAGGTGGATAGATGGTTTGATAGGTGACTGCATGGGTGGATTAGTAGGTGGATGGATGGATAGATGAGCGCATGGGTAGATTGGTAGGTGGATGGATGGATAGGTGAGTGAATGGGTGGATTAGTAGGTGAATGGTTTGATAGGTGAGTGCGTGGGTGGAATAGTAGGTGGATGGACGGATAGGTGGGTGAATGGGTGGATTAGTAGGTGGATGGATGGATAGGTGAGTGAATGGGTGTATTAGTAGGTGGATTGATGGATAGGTGAATGCATGGGTGGATTAGTAGGTGGATGGATGGATGGGTGAGTGATTGGGTGGATTAGTAGGTGAATGGTTTGATAGGTGAGTGCGTGAGTGGATTAGTAGGTGGAAGGATGGATAGGTGAGTGAATGGGTGGATTAGTAGGTGGATGGATGGATAGGTGAGTACATGGGTAGATTAGTAGGTGGATGGATGGATAGGTGAGTGAATGGGTAGATTAGTAGGTGGATGGATGGACAGGTGAGTGCATGGGTGGATGAGTAGATTGATGAATGGACTCTCTCTCTCTCTCTCTCTCTCTCTCTCTCTCTCTCTCTCTCTCTCTCTCTCTTTCTGACTTCTTTTGCAGGCTAAAAACACTGTAACAACATCTAAACACGTTCTCCCTTTCCTCCACCAGCTGAAGGCCTTTTACGTGGATCTTCTCGTCCCTTTGGAAACCAACTTGGACAAGGATACCAAAGTTCTCCAGGTGAGCAGACATTGTGTACTTTATGTATTGTAGCGGCCGGCATGGACTCGCCTGGCATGGGTGGGGAGATTTACTGTAAACCCTGAGGTCGGGTTTTGTGGATTTGTTTTGCAGTTGATCCGTAATGGCCTAGGATTGACCAGCCCCCACCCACTGCGTTACACATGGGTATAGATGTGGGTGAGAGGTGCATTAGTGTGTGTGTGTGTGTGTGTGTGTGTGTGTGTGTGTGTGTGTGCTCTTAATCAAATACGGCTCGAGGTACTGCATTCCATTCCCGCCATGATGAGGCCCCACACAGCTCCAACCAGCCTTTCACCTTTTAATCCATCCATGCGCTCACCTTTCCATCCATCCGCCAGCTGATCCACCCATGCACTTATCTATCCATCCATTCATCCCACTAATCCACCCATACACTCACCTATCCAGCTGTCCATTTATCCACCTACTAATCCACACATGCACTCACCTCTTCATCCGTCCATCCACCTGCTAATTCACCCATGCACTCACTTATCCATCCACTCTTCCATCCACACCACTCTCAATCCACAACCAGCTCACGGGGTAAATGCCTGGAGGTGCGCCTATGATGAGGCCCCATACCCATCCACTCATCCCATTATCTATCCATCAGTCAGACCGCTCACCTGACAACGACAGCAAAAAAACGATTGCATAATTTGCCGAAATAACTAGATCTATTTTTGTAATCAAAAATAAAAAGAAAATAATCAGAAGGGGAATGAAATATAGCATAAAACGTTGGTGCCATATTAAAGGGCATGGTTAGACTTATTATTACCTAAAATGTGAAGCTACTTTGCTTAGTCTACGAAGCTGCGCAGATCGCAACGTCATACTGTTGTGTTTTTGGATGCATGCAGAAATTTCAAGCTCCACCATTACACATTCCCTCGGCTGAATAAAGTAGTGTTGTGTTAGCCTTAAAAAAAAAATGCACCTAACAATGCACATGTTAGATGTAGACGGAAATTATTTCTTGTGGTAAATACATTTCTTTTCACTCGCACGAGCTGGATCCAGCCACATTGAGAGAATATGACAGGAAAGACAGACTCAGTATTTAAAGTTGAAAGTCTGATTCAGCTATTATCTACATACCAGGTATAGTTCCCAGTTTTGACTTTATATCTATATCTATCTATCTATGCGGTATATCCATCTGTCCATATCTATCTGTATCTATCTGTCTGTCTATCTATCTATCCATCTGTCGATCGATCGATAGATAGATACACACACACACACACACACACACACACACACACACACACACACACACACACACACACAATGTAGCTATCACCATCAGTTATGACGCCTTGAATTCGGGTTTCTGTGAGCGCCGAATTATTTTATTCAGTTGATAAAAAGCTCCTCAGCCCCTTCAGAACGGTGACCTCTTTTATATGTTTTTCTGGCTTCATCCAGATGATTTTATTCAGCCTAATTAAGATGTCATAACGATAGGGTTAATGAAGGCAATATGTAATTCCCACTGGTCAACGTTTCTCTTAAAGATTAAAGAAAAAAGAAATAGAAACGAGTGCAGTACCGAAAAAGATGTCACTGTATTGAAGTGGTGAGTTCTTACGCTGCGAAGAGAAGACGTATGTATCTTATTTGTTGCTGTTTATATGCAAATTGATTTGTGTCTATCGAACGAAGAAAAAAAAAAAGCCCAGAATTACCCGAAGAAATAATCACAACAAACCGGCCTGAGTGTCGAACAATACCTAAAAAATCATTGGTCGCAAGAGAAAAGCATATAAGAAATATAAGCGTACATGGAACTTCGATGACGGTACCGAATATTTTTTTTATTACAGCGGCAATTAGGCAAATAATTCGAAAGAGTAAACGAGACTACGAGGCGACAATTTCTCGTGAATCAAATTCAAACTCTAAACCTTTTTTTAATTATGTGAAGAGTAAGCAATATGTAAAAGATACCATGGACCCTTTAATAAGCTCGGAAGGCGATCACGTCCATGATAACCAAGCTATAGCAACATAAGTGAACGACTCAGTGTTTTCACAAAGAAAGTAGTGTAAACATTCCCATCTCCCAATCGGTTTTTTCAGGAGCAGAAGGTGATAAGTTATCAATCAACGAAGTGACAAGACATGATGTGCTAAATTATCTTCAGAAAATCGACCCAGATAATCAACTGGCCCAGACCAGATATCTCGAGTACTGCGTGAATGTTAGACAGTTAGCACTTCCCATAACTAAAATATTCAGTAAATCATTAACAGAATGTAGAGTACCTAACCAGTGGAAGGTTGCTAATATATCACCGATCTTTGAAAAGGGCGATAAAAAATTCGCCACAAATTGCCGCCCAATGAGCCTGACGTCAGTACTGTGTAAAATTTGGGAGGAGAAAATTAGAGATAAAATGACCAAGTTCCTTAATAAGCATAATCTTGTAACAGAAACAGCACGGGTGTCGTAATAATAGATCATGAATTAAAAACCTGCTTGAATTTTTTGCAAGCATAGCCTACGATAAGCGGGACGCAAAAATACCGTCGAATATGATCTACCTAGATTTGCAGAAAACATTTGGTAAGGTCCCCCATGTATAAGACTACTAGAAAAACTAAAAGCCCACAGCCTGTTATCAAATTATGTTCATGGATTGGTGATTGGTTAACGAATCGCAAGCAGCGTGTAGTAATAAACGGCGAATCATCAGATTGGATAGAAGTAACGAGCAGAGTTCCTCAAGAATCAGTTCTAGGACCAGTTCTTTTCACTGTTTTTATCAGTGGTCTAGAAAATGTACCCGCTTCTAAAGTAGCGATATTTGCAGATAACACGAAAATTGGAGGCAATTACGAAAGCAGACTGTGAATCTATACAAAACGATCAGGATAAGTTAATAAATTAGAGTGAAAAATGGCAGATGAAACATTAGAAAAACCTAAGATATGAATACAGTATGTACGATCCCCCACTGACGGAAGTTAAGGACGAAAAGGATGGAGGAGTTACCAGTAACGACCTCAAAAACTCGAAATAGCGCATAGCAACCAGTAACGAGGCAAACAAAATGTTCGGCTTCATTGGAAGGAATTTTTATCATGAAACGCCTTATGTCATCTCTAAGCTTTATACTGACCAAGTCAGTGGTTGCACCACACCAAGAATACTGTGTACAACAGTCACTGGGCCGCGGCAGCATTGGTCCCGAATCTTATTACGGATGAAGAAAGCTACAGAGCCACAAAAATTATCCCATTGTTGCGAAATTTACCCAACGAAGAGCTACTAAAGAAACTAAATATGTTTTGTCAGAAAAAGCGACGACTCAGAGTAAAACAAGAATTTGAAAATCTTAACAATGACAATGTTAGATATGATAATTTGTTCGAAATACAGAGTGATAATGTGCCTAGAAATAATGGAATGAACCTCAAAAGCAAGAGATGCAGCACTAATGTTAAGAAAAACTAAATGAAGTTTCTCGTAGTGGAACAATGAAATAGGGTACCAGCAACAGTACTGACTGTGGTCCAGAATTGTTGATATGTTTAAAATTCGGCTAGACAAATTTTGAGACTAGGCTATGACAGACTTACAATTGTTTAATTCCAGGTTAAAGTGGTGCTGACTGCCGTGAAACGTTTCATTAATAAAGGGAACATTCGGCGAATGTTTGCTTTTCTTTTACAGATCTGCAGAACTAAGCTTATGTAGTGCATAGTTGCTACTCTTCCTCCTCTTTTATAAAATTTCCATGCTTGCTCTTTCTAACAAGCATCCATCCATCCATCATCCAGTCCTACATTGCCCCATGAGAAGCGTAGGAGCCCGGGGCTAGGCAGTTGGTCCCGACATTTAAGATGAGAGTGACCAGCCTCACTCATCCCTGAGTGGCATTAATTGAGCAATCAACCCCAACCATCCCTTGGATATAAACCTTCACCGGCTCAATCCGATTGGAGTGCAATAATTACCCACTAAACCACCAGGCACCAAAATTTGGTTATATGGTTACCACCCAGTGTAGTAAATGGTTTCCTGGTGTTCAGGAAACAAGCATTTTATATATATATATATATATATATATATATATATATATATATTATTTTCCTGTTTGTATACGGGATGTGGTGGGTGGGGGAGAGCATTCTTCTTTAGACTTTTCTATCCTTTTTCTCTTACACGTGTTAGATCTTTGTAGAGTTAGCATATTTTTCCAGCAGGTAACCTTGTCATGGGCTTTCTCCTGTTATCTGTACTTCCTATGTATTCCTATGTACTCATAATTTGAATTCGAGGAATTAAGTATTGTCTTCATTAACCCCATCATCTTTATCTATCTATCCATATCTATATCTGTCTATATCTATATTTCTCTCTCTCTCTCTCTCTCTCTCTCTCTCTCTCTCTCTATGTATATATTGGAGGGGGAATGGTGAATTTCTAAGTTTCTTATTTAAAATATTTTTGAATAGTGTAAATTCGCTTCTAGTGAAGAGGTTGAGATGTATATATATTGTATGTAGCCTGTGATATCTTGTACATCATACGGGTACTTTAATATTAATGGTACAGTTGGGACGAAATTTCACCTAAATTTCACCTCTTTTTTTATCTCACTTTCCCTTGCTGGCTAACATTTGTGATATGAAAGAGATTAGGCATGTTTCTCTTTCCATAGATGATTCTGTTTGATACGAAATGTCAGGGAGGAAAGGGACGGACATGCCCAAAGTGTACGTAGACGCAGTGGAATAGCGGGTGAATTATTGACCCTACAGTAACTGTAGCACCAGACTATTGCATGCAGAGGTTTATGTAAGTTATAAAATTAAATTAAGTTATAAGGAGGAAGTTTTGTGTATATTGATAGGGAAATATTTGCCTTTCAGAGTGAACAGAAGAAGTTCCTTGGTACACACAAACAGAAGCTGGAGACTTACACCAAGGCGGCGTCACAACTGAAGAAGCATAAGAAGAGAAACAGGGCCAATAAAGGAGGCATGGATAGGGAGATAAAGGTGAGAGAGAGAGAGAGAGAGAGAGAGAGAGTTTTCAGAGGGAGGGGATGGGCGAGTTACGCAAAGCGAAAACCCAAAGAAAAGAGAAAGTAAAGGAAGAAGGGTCATAGCAAGGAAGAACTAGGAAGAGAATGACACGTTGCACATCAATATATTGCCAGTGTTTCTTTATGCAAGATTAGTGGTTTATAACAATCTCGAATATATATATATATATATATATATATATATATATATATATATATATATATATATATATATATATATATATACTGAAATCATCATGATTTTTTCAATAATTCAGCCTTAGTTAATTATCTTACGTGTCCATAAAAGTCTCCTGATGTGAATGGAATCGTCTGGAGGCTGCAAGAATAAACCAAGAATAAATAAATACAAATACCTCACAGAATTGAAAAGGCTAAAATTCTCCTTAAACCACCCAGTAATGATAATCGAGTGTGTGTGGATCGCGTTTAACACGGTCTGAACCCTTGGCGTGTGGAAGGGCATTTTGCCGTGACAAGCCTGCTGCACATCTCTTTTTCGCACCCCAATGACAGACGAAGCAAGAACTATATATATATATATATATATATATATATATATATATATATATATATATATATATATATATATATATATATATATATATTATATTATATTATATTATATTATATTATTTGTGTGTGCACATTTCGCCTATTCTCTATACTTGGATGGTTGTTATAGTAGTGAAAATGTGTGTGTGTGTGTGTGTGTGTGTGTGTATGTGTGTGTGTGTGTAAAGCTGTTGTGTGTGTGTGTGTGTGTGTGTGTGTGTGTGTAAAGCTGTTGTGTGTGTGTGTGTGTGTGTGTGTGTGTGTGTGTGTGTGTGTGTACCATAAACCTTTTTCTTGTACGTAGCCTATGATTCGTCAGGCCATTGTTGTTTTATGTGATTTTTGAAAGTTTGTATATTGTGAGTTCATATTTATGTTTCCTGTGCGTATACTTTCTCTTGTTAGCGTTTTTTTCCTTTGTTTCTAGTATGCTTATGTATTGATTGAGGCTTGTAAAAAATGCTTTGAAATTCACCTTTAATTTAAAAAGTTTAAGTTGCATATTTCATAATACATATCTTTTCCTCGGCTAAATCAGTTCTTGCTATGTATGAAGTTGAATAATTTTTATTTAATCCACATAGATGATGATGATGGAAGCAGTTATAATGAAGACATTCAATCAATATATTTATTCATACGAAAAATGCTTGAGTGATGAGTGAATCGTTGTATACTCTACTGCAAGTCATTTCACTCACCCCACCTCTAATAGCTATACTTATGTTCCTTACTGTTCAGGCACGGGTATCGGTATCTTGCATTCCCTATTGATATGGTAAGAATGATAGTGATGATGATGAAAACCGCTATTACATATAGTTTTTATTCTTGCACATACATCTTAACACGTACTGTTTAGTAACTGTCTTAACAAGTACTGTATCATATCGATCTTCAGTTAAATATCCAAATGTAGGTCATCAAATGGAGATAGGTTTTCTTGCATCACTTTTGTACATAAAGCACTACGTCACATCCATTACTACCATCACGACATAACAAATACAGTACACCAGGGACCCCGTAACACATTCTCGGTTACTAATACAAACGTAGGTCTTCAGATATAAATAGGATTTCACGCCCCAGTTGTCTCCAGACGGTTGCACCTCATCTGGTAAATGCTGACCTTGCGTGCAAGTCTTAACCCTGATCCACTGACTATAACTCCCTTTACCAGCTGCTCTTAATCCCTCTCTCCCTCCATCCTTACCCATATCCTCCTCTTGTTCTCTTAACATATTTGATTTCTTTCATCCTTCTTCCTCTCTTCTTTTCCTTCCATCCGTACTTTTTCTCCCTCCACTAATCTTCTCCCATTCTCTCCATTCTTATCTACAGTACATCCTTCCTTAGGTACTGGGTTTCTTTCCGTATCCTATCCCTGCTCGCTTTTCCCCTCCATCCCGTCCAGGCTCTTTTCTCCTTCCCTCTCTGCTGTCCATCCTTACCTTTTTCTATCACTTTCCTCTCCCATCTGTCAATTTCCTAGTTAATATCACTACTTTTCCTCTCTCACCTTCCCTGTACTTCCATCTCTCTCATCAGTTCACCTCCATCCTAGACAGGTAGTCTTTTTTCTCGGGGTTCTTTCAAAAAGTTTTTTTGCATCTCTTCAATGTTTTCTAGTCTTCTGCCATTCATTTTCTAGTCTTTTATCCCACTGTCACCCCATTCCGTTCTTTTCAAAACCTTTTCCATCCCTTTTTCATTTTTCCTAAGTCTCTTCCACCTATCGCATTCCCTCTCCACCATAGCCCCTCCACTACCACACCTCGCCTCCACCATCCTTTCCATTCCTCCCTTTCCCTTCCTCTTCTACCATCCATGTTCCTTCTCCCTTTCACCACCATATTTTCTTGCACAATCCCTTCTCCACTCATCCTTCTTCCCTTCCCCGTCAAACATCTCCTCTCTGACCCCTTCCTTCTGTCTCGCATGACCTCTGCCTTCCCCCCTCCCTCCTCCCATATCTCCTCCCTTCCTCCTCCTCCTTTCTGCATCTTGCCCCCAGCCATCCTCTCTTTCCTCTCACATGACTCCTCGTTGCCTTTCATGCCCTCCTTTTTCCTTTTCCTCTTTCCCCCCCATCATCTCCCCTTTTCCTTCCTTGTGCCTTCTTTCCCCCTCCTATCACCATTTTCCCTTTTTGCCCCCTTGCTTTTATATTTTCCCTTCTCCCTTCCCACCTCCTATCACCCCCTTCCAGTTACTTCCTGCTACCTTTCCCCTCCCCATTCCCTCCCTTCTTTCCCCCCCCCTGTATCCTCCCTTTCCCTCCCTTCCTCTTGTTTCTACCTTTACCATCCCCTTCCCTCATCTGCCTCCCTCTTTCCCCTTCCATCTCCAAATCCCTGCTTTTTTCCCTTGCATATTTCCCTTCGCTTCTTTTCCTCCTCCCATCTCTCTTCCTCCTCTCCATGCCTTCTTCCCTTTAGCCTTGCCACCCTGCCATTCCCCCTCCCAGCTACTATAATCCGTCACTTATGCTGCCTCCTTCTATTTCCAGCAATACCAGGCCATGGAGGAGGAGCGGCTCAAGTTAGACAGCTATGTGGAGTCCAGCCTGCAGAATGTGAGTTATGATATATGGTTATGTGAAGTAAACTGATATTTATGGCACAGTACCCTACCACAACAAAAGTCTTATATAATTTAATCTCATCACTGTGTTGCTCAACTTTATACTTTATGCTTGCTATATTCACGGCTGATCAGCTGATGTGAGACTCTTTTAACTGGAGGAGCTAGATACAGCCTTCTGTAAGTCCTGCAGTGTGGTACATTATTCCTTAGATGAATAAAATAAATCAAAAGGTGGCAAGAGTACAGTGGAAAAAAATGCCATTGTACCAAATAGGGTTATATGGAGCAGTTACCATCAGATGATTTTTTCAGCTGTGGAGTGACCTCTTGTTCATCATAGATTAATCCTTAAACACAGACACAGTAAAGCTGTGAGTTGAGAGGTAAGGCAGGGATGTGGATGTAGAAAGAAATGAGTGGAGGGGTGGGAAGGTGGATGGGGAGATAGATAGATGGATGAGGAGGAAGAGAGATAAATAGGGTAGTAAGGAGGTCATGAAGTTGAATTGGAAGTAAAAAAAGTTAGAAAGTGGATGGGAGGAATGTAAGTAAAGTGGGAGCATTCACAGACTAGGTGAGGCAAGGATGTAGGTGGGGAGAAAGTTTAGCATGAATGATTAAGGAGGCAAGGAGTAGTGTAGGTAGGGAAGCCAGTACAGTATGACATTTAAGGAAAGGGAAGATATCTAGGTAAAAAGGTATTACATTTATAAAGATGTGAGTAGACAGGAGTGTGGGTGAAGAGCTACAGGAAGTGATGGAAAGTCTATCTATCTATCTATTGCCAGACGCCTCAATCCCGTTTGGGGTGGCCACAAACAAATCGCCTCCAAGTCGCCCTGTCCCCCGCCATTTCACCACCCTGCTCCCAACTCACACCCCCCTCTCTCATATACCTCTCCACCCCATCCCTCCATCTCATCCTCGGTCTCCCCCTCCCTCTTCCACCCTCCACCTCACTCACATACACTCTCTTCGTCAGTCTTTCACCCTCCATCCTCTCCACATGGCCAAACCACCTCAGTGTGTTCCTCACAACGCTCCCTATCACATCCACATCAACACCACAACGCTCCTTTATATCCTCATTCGTCAGCCTGTCTCTCCACGTGACTCCACAAGCTCCTCTTAAATAACTCATTTCCACTGCTCTCACTCTTGACTTGTGTCCTTCCAACAACGTCCAAGCTTCACTTCCGTACGTTAGAGTTGGTATCACAATACTGTCATGTAGTAACTTTTTTACTTCCATGCTCACTTCCCTGTTTCTTATCACTGCTTTCAAGGAACCAGCAACCTTTCTTCCCTGCTGTACCCTTTCAAGCACTTCACCCCCCAAACCTCCATCCTTACTCATCACACTACCCAAATACTTAAACGTACTCACATTTTCCAATTCCTCACCATCCAACCTCGCTTATACATTCACTGACTTCACCTCTCTCAAAGACCATCACTTTACTCTTCCCTACATTCACCTTTAGGTTCCGTTTCTTACACACTCTCTCAAACTCATCCACCAAGCCTTGCAGCTCCCCTTCATCTTCACTCAACAACACAGTATCATCTGCAAACAACAGTACAGGGAGTTTCCAAACACTATCCTCTCTCACCAGGGCCACTCCAACATCCACTACCCTACCTTGTACCTCTTTTATTACCCCATCCATGTACAGATTGAACAACCATGGAGACATGACACATCCCTGTTTCAAACCAACTTTCAAAGAGAAAAATTCACTTAGTTCACCATCCACACGCACTGCAGCCTTAGCACCGTCATACATACTCTTCACAGCATTCAACAACTTCCCATCTACTCCATATATTCTTAACACTTTCCACAATCCTTGTCTATCCACCCTGTCATATGCTTTCTCCAAATCCATGAAAGCCGCATACAACTTCTTTCCCTTCTCTAGAAACTTTTCCACTAAAGATCTAAGAATGAATATCTGATCTACACAACCTCTTCCCTTCCTAAAGCCTCCCTGTTCTTCTCCAACTAATTTCTCTGTTCTTTCTCTAACTCTGTCTATAAGTATCCTACCATACACTTTTCCTATTATACTAAGAAGACAAATGCCCCTATGATTACCACACACTTCTTTTTCCCTTTTCCTTTGTACAAGGGAATAATTATACCTGACTTCCAATCCTCCGGGACTCTACCTTCCTCCCAGGCCAATCTGCACATCTTCCACATCCATTCTACTACTATCTCTCCCCCATGCTTCAGCATCTCACCACACACTCCATCAATTCCTGGGGCTTTCCCCGATTTAACTTTCTTCATTGCTTCCACAACCTCTATCCTACTGATTTCTACCTGTCTTCTCACCTCCCTCCTTCTCCCAGCCATTCCCCAGCCACTTATACTAGCATTACTTCCATCCTCTACGTTCAACAATTCCTTAAAGTGTTCTCTCCATCTGCTCACTTTTTCTCCCTTCTCCACTAGTAATCTACCATGTTTATCTTTCACTCCCTGCTAACTTCACTTCCACCCTGTCTTACTCTTTTCACTTCTCTCCAGAACATTTTCTTACAGTCCCTCCACTTTACACTCAAATTCCTTCCAAATTCCTGATCCACTCTCTTCTTACTCTCTCTTACTAATCTTTTCACCTCTCTCTTCCTTTCCACATATAACTCTCTCTTCTGCCTCTCAACTTCTTCCACGCCCCTATTTCTCATCCATTCATTGTATGCTTTCTTCTTTTGTGCCACAGCCTGTTTCACCTCTTCAGTCCACCACGCTGTTCCTTGCACCCCCCTCCGTCTTCTCTTCCTTCCACACACCACATCACATGCTGCACATATTTCTTCTGTAAATATCTTACACACACCTTCCACGTCTCCCATCTGCTCCAATTCATATTTGCCCAATCGTTCCTCCACTTCTCTCTTATACTCTGCCTTTTTCTCATCCTCTTGTAACCTTTCCACTCTCCTTGCAACTACTCCTTCCTCTCGTCTTTCCCTTCTTCTATTCCTCCAAGTGATGAGTAGAAAAAGTAAAAAATATATAAGTAAAGTAGTTGTACCTGTAAGGTGTACTTGGGATTCCAGGGTTTTAAATGGGGAGTGAATGTGCGTCTCGACTAGTTCATTGGACATGCTTTTGATATTTTTTCTCTCTCATGGTGGAAAAAGGGGGTATGATGATGATGATGGTGGTGGTGGTGGTGGTGATGGTGAACAAATGATGGAGGTGAAGAGTTTGGAAGTGATGGAGGACATGAACATAAGTAGGAAGATATTTAGCAGAGTGTTGAAAGAAAATTATGTTTAGTGGAATGTTGGAAGTCATGTATGTGAATACATAGGTAAGTAAAGATAGAGAGTGATGAATGAAATAAATAATAAAATATTTAAGTAGTGTGGTGAGATAATGATGTGAGGGAGTTGAGAATGCATCAGTGTGGATGATGTAATTGAAGAATA
The DNA here is from genome assembly GCF_032717465.1 of Coenobita brevimanus. Lineage (NCBI taxonomy): Eukaryota > Metazoa > Arthropoda > Malacostraca > Decapoda > Coenobitidae > Coenobita > Coenobita brevimanus. The sequence continues at coordinate 65,396,419 of NC_136954.1, read as the reverse complement.
TAGTTGAGGATGAAAGGATTTTTCTTGTTGTTGTGGCTGTAGGCTCATTTTGAACTCTGTGGACTGCATACTGAAATTGCATCTATGAGATAGGGAGGATGAAATGGTGAAAGAGTTGTTATTTGGTTTACACATAGAAAAATGAAGACTTGGATGAGGATTGAGTTGTAGTAAGAGGTGGACGCATGATGTTGAAGTTGAAGAAAGTATCAGCTGAAGAAGGATGGGCTATCAGACATAAAGAATGTTTGAGAGAAAGCAGAGAATTTTAAAGGAATGTGAGAGGACAAGGGGTGGAAATGTATGTAGGAGATGTGGAGGCAGTTATGAAAAGTTAGAATGAAAAACTGGAGGAAGATGTAGAAGAAGAAGGGAGCAAGATAACAGCATGAGTTTGAGAGGGAAAAAGGAAGCTAGATAAAAAAATGTGAAAGATAGGAAGGAAGTTTGATGGCTATGAAGTGAGGTAAGGAGGCACAATTTAAAGACGAGAAGAAAGAATACGAAAATGGAAGGAAGATAGGAGAGGCATGGATGTAAAAGGGGAAGCTAGAGAGGAAAGTTAGAGAGTATTAAGAGACATTTGGATATTGTTTAAGGAAAGAGTAGTTAGCAAAGAAGGGAAATATATAAAAACAGAAGAAAGGAAAAGTGAAAGGGGAGAAGAGAGGCAGAGATATATGGAATGACAGTAGGAGAGCACAGGCAAAGATAAGGAGCCATGGTTGAAGAAAAAGTTCTGTAGAGAGGAAGAGGCAGATGTAAACTTATAGGAAAGGAAACATAAAAGGAGGCAGGAAAAGAAGTGACATAAGGAAGTGGTTGGAAAGCAAGTAGGAGGACATGTAGGACGTTCAGGAGACATGGTTTTAAGGATGGAATAGGTAAAAATTGAGTAATGTAAAAATAGAGAAAAGGAAAGTGAAAGGAGGCAAGAGGTAGTCAAAAAAAAAAAAAAAATGTTGAGGCTGAGAAATGACAGAAAAGTCTAGGGTCAAAATTGTAAGGTGTTAAAAAAAAAAAAAAAAAAATGGATGTTTGAAGTTGACAGTCAAGGAAGATAAATGTGAGGGAGACAGGGAAGGGAAGGGAGATAAGTATAAGGTTAAAAGGAGAAAGGCAAGCAGACAGACATGCAAGGAAGAAAGCTGTGTATTATTTACTCCTGACTGACTAACTGCTTTCTCGTGCGTCACACTGCTTATTTTTGTTTTTAACACCCCTGACATGGTGCTTACTGTACTAGGCTGCTTAAAAGGGAAATTATTTTTGAAGAAATTATGTAGTGCTGTTGCTTAGGACACCCACTATAATATGTTTCCCTTGCTTTCTGAACCCTACCTCACTCCATCTGTAAGTAGTAAATTGGGGGGGGGGAGGGGGGGTCGAGCATTTTACAGGTGGAGGGTGTAAACCTTCTCTGGCCATATGCAGTGAGTAGTAATGGGTACCAAAGCATTACTCATATGTCCAGGATGCAGTATACCCAGTATCATGAACCATTGTTTTTTAACTAAGTATATGTACACCAGTATACATGATGCCATCTTTGAAGAATTTCCTGAATCACGCGCTCAGAGGAAACACATTTCTAAAATTCTTGCAGATGAAAAAAAATATTGTTAGTAAAGCTAGCATGTTGCAGGTGTTTCCATAATGTAAAACCACACCACAGACAGAAACGAGGTTGTGTAAAAGTCATAATGTGATGAGTTTTGGAAAATTATTATGAACTTAGCTGTGAGAGTCTGCAAGGAAATTGCAGTGTCCCCTAACTGATGATATAGGTTACATTTTGTTCACTTTCTGAATAATTGTATACTGTACTTAAATAAGTAAACCCCTCGTAACAGTAACGAACACATATTTATTTGAGGGGGCCTTTTTATGACACACAGTGGATCTTCCTGCATAGTCTGCTTCTGTGGGTCATCACTGTATTTGAGGGGTTGAACCCCCTCACATGTCAAACTCTGGTTGTCATACAACAATGCCTGGCAATTTGAAGGTATCTTATTTGGACAAAATTCAGTGTAGTAAAGTCCAGTACAACGAGCTTTTTACTGAAGCACAAAAATCCTGTATCCTTTTCATGAATCATCCTACAGGCTGTAACTCAGGAGCGGCGTCGGTATGGGTTCATACTTGAGCGTCAGTGTTCCCTGGCCCGACACTACCAGGCATACCATTCCCGCGGGGCCTCACTCCTCGCCCATTCACTTGACCACTGGCAGGGAGTCTCCGCCACCAGAGAGAGTCTACCCAGTCCTATATTGGCTATGTTGCCCTCTGCTCGGCCCAGGGTTAGTCACTTGTCATGTCAGAAGATATGAGTTGCTCAGAAGTGAAGAAGATAAACTAATATAGGACATATATCTGACAGTACTTCTTAAACCCTTACAGCACAAGAACATCTTATCATTTTATTATAACTAATGATGGATGATTTTCTCCAGCTTAGGAGGAATTCATTAGACTAAAAGTATTACCAGCATTGTACATTAATTCTTAAAGTTTGAGAATGTCTGTACTCTTTTTTCTAGTTAATATCAGACAAGGTTATTTGGTTTTTGGGAGACCTATTGTGCTGAAAAACCTAATGAAGTTTTCAAGCGTAAGACCTCAGTATAACGGACTAATTGGGGCCCAAACCATTCCGAAAAATGCGAAATTCCAATAAAAGGGACATCCGGACTTCCCCCTGCTAATCCTTTTTCCGATATATCAGACATTAGTCCGAATTGCATGAACAGTTTTTAAACTGTTTTGACTACCATTGTGGTACTGTACTGTGTTATAACTTCATAACATTAATCAAATGGTATAATATATATAATAATACAGTACTGTACACTGATAAACATGTCTTTTGTTTACCTTATTATGGTGAACATAGCTGAAGTGGTCAGGCAGTCGGAACTGCTTCTGGCTTTATCGGACTTTTTCCGATATATAGGAATTTAGTCTGGTAGCTCCTTGAGTCCGATAAAAGCGAATTCCTGTCTATTGAAGTCCGTTATATCGAGGTTTTACTTATATATATGTTATTTCATAAACTTTCTGTATGTACTGTATTCCTCTTTTTCAGTACTCCCATTTATGCATTGATTTTCGTATTCACTTGAGGATCTAAACCATCTCTCTCTCTCTCTCTCTCTCTCTCTCTCTCTCTCCCCCTCTCCCCTCCCCTCCCCTCCCCTCCCCTCCCTCTCTCTCTCTCTCTCTCTCTCTCTCTCTCTCTCTCTCTCTCTCTCTCTCTCTCTCTCTCTCTCTCTCTCTCTCTCATTGCATCCCTACTCCTTTACATGTATATATTTCCTTCTTCAACTCACTTTTTCATTTTCCCTCATCCCTGCCCATTTCTTGTAAGCTTTCTTCTTTCTGTGTTCTGCATCTCTGCTCAGAATAGCAGGTTGCAATCCTTACAAAGTATTAGTATGAGGTTCTTAACCAAATTATTGAAGTACCCAGGTGGTGGAGGCTGCTCTGGTTAATTTGTTTTCACCCAATGGAACTGAGCTGTTCCCACAGTTTGAATACTAAGTCATGCTTCCAAGAAATTCAGTGATCTTAGATATGAGGGAAGATGAGTTGCTTTGGATACTCTTCAAATCATCACTTCACAGTGATTACACTTGATCATCAGCTAAACTGAAAGGGCCTAGGGATCTTCGTCAGGCTGGAACAAACACATTGTAGTCATAGCTATCAACCGAGCTGAAACAGGTTAGGGATCTTTGTCAAGTTAGAACAAATGTGTTATAGTCAAATTAACCCTCCAGTTTGACTACATCTGACCACCAGCAGAGCTGAAAGGGGTTAGAGCTCTTTATCAGGTTAGGACAAATGCTTTATACAAGAGTTAAATCAACCCTCCTATCTGACAACACATGGCTACCAACTGAACTAGAAGAAGTTATTGATTTTTGTCAAGTTAGAGAACGTGGTATAATACTCACTTCAGTACAACCAATAGTTTACTGTGGGTGCTTTTCTTTTCAGCTTAGGGGACTTTGTAACAGTTTTTTTTTTTTTTTTTCAGCTTACTGTTCACTTATATGTTATTTGCATCAATTTTGCATTGATGTAGATTGCATGAATAACACACAAGAATATATTAATGTACCAGATATAGAAATAGACTGGTAAGTAGGAGTTGCTTGGGATCTTCTCTACCATTTGATAATAGGAGCCTGTCTCATGTCTCTATTTGTACCCCAGGAGGAAGGAATCTACTCAACTCCACAGTGTGATGACGATGCAGTATCCTTGGCGTCCCAGGTGCGGCGAGCCAGGTCAATGGATGGATCTTGTCAAGACTTAAGCACCCTTGTGGATGAGGTGCCATCCAGACCTGTGACACGAGCAAGGTCAGAGTTCAACTTGGACCAGCACCGCTTCACACGTGAGTACTGTACACTACTGCATGTGTGTTCCAGGTTTAGCCCTTAGAGTCTGGGTATCAACTGTTTTAGTTTATTGTTCCTGCTGCATGATGATTTTATTCAACTTAGGAATGGCCTTTCATACTGAAAGATTATTAATGTTCTGTCTAACCATTCTTGTCCAAAAAGCCTATCCCAGTGTGAGTAAAATCATCCAGAGAATACAAGAATATACTGTACTTTAATTAAAAAAAAAGGTCTGAGTCTCATTGAGTAAACCTGACTATCACTCTGTAGTAAAATAGTGTACTTTCAGTAGTTTCTCTTTAGTTTGGTGATGGTTCAGGACTTGACAGCATTCGTAAAACTTTTGAATGAGGAAATTTGATGTACAGTATGTTTATTTATGAAAGGTACTTTTGGCTTTGCATGTGGCCTCAGTATGGTATGTCTGTTTATCTTTTCATGATCATACCCATAATATTGCACAGTACAGTATAATAAAAGAATAGGTTCAAGCATGAAACCTTCTGATAGATGCAATAAAATTTGATGAAGTCTGCTCACTTAACTTCCTTGGAGCTACTTTATAGATCTTTAAATCCTTTTCCCTAGCAATTCAAGAAAATCTTCCTTCTTCTTAGCTGTATGGGCAGTAATTTTTTTTTTTTTCGTTGTTTATGTTTTTTAGCTTAGCCCGTTAACTGCGCAGGGCGTTTTTTTGGAGGTGTCCGTGGTGTGTAGACATAGAGGTAAAAATGAAATTTCCCAAAGGCCAAAAATTATCTTAGGAATTGAGAGAACACATGCCAGAGTATATAGTAATGAAATATTAGCCCAATATTTACCTTGGTAAAACCATGGATGAACATCGAAGTGTCTGATTCCATATTGGAATGTATGGTTTTCATTTTCTTTTTCGGTTTCGGTTTCAGTTTCAGTTTTGAAGGCTCAAACATGCTTGCATGGGCCGGCCTTGGTCACCATGGCACTGTATTCGAAATTCACTTACGCAGCCAGGGCTGTATTGAGCAGTCGCACTCGGAACAGCCCAGGCTGTATAGAGCAGTTAACGAGTTAATGGTGCATATGTGGGCAGCAGTAGCTATAGATTCTCCAACGAAATACAGAAGAGAGTAAACATAGCAATGCTAATATCATAATCATTGAGAGGCAAATGGTTAGGATAATGAATGACACTGATCTGAAATGTAATATTGGGTTGAATGGTATGGAAATGAAGAATCTGAAAATGCTAGTGCTTAGGCAATGTTGTAAACCAAAGTGGTTGTATGGTAGATGAGCTTATTGAAAAGCAGGAGTGTAACTGGGATTTAGACAAGCAGAACCCAAGGAGAACTTGTAAGGGAAATCCAGGGAAAATCTCATTGAAGTTTGGAGTGGCCACTAGGGTGGCCAGGGATATTTTGGGGGTGGCCATTGCCACTCTGGATACCCCTCTAACTATGCCACTGTTGAAATGGTACAGCAAGCAAGGGGACTAGGAAAGGCTTTGTGAATACCTGTATTGACAAGAAATAGAAATTCAAGTGTGAAAATTAATAACCGTACAGTCAAAGAATCATAGTCCATCACAAATTGTATAGTGGAAGTTAAAACTAGTGAAACATAACCAAAATATAACTGAACTAATGCTTGCCTCAGAAGGTTAGACTTTTCTGCATGTTTACTAAAATATTTAAGGAGGCTTTAGTTCCTTACCCAGACATGGTAAAGCATTGTAGTTGTATCCCTGACATTTAGCAACAGGATTTGGATGATGCTTGAGAAATGTGTTAGTGACTGGGGAAATCAGTTAATTTTGAAGCACTGAGGACTTGGGTACTGCTTGAGAAACACAGTGATGACAGTTGAAAGTAGTTAATTTTGAAGCATAGCTGTGTTAAATGACTTTAAGATATATGAACAAATGAATGCCTACAAAATGAATTTGAAGGCTGAGGTAATTTGGGCCCATAGTACTTTGTGGTAATTTGGCCATGTAAAGTGAATAAACCTAATAGCAAGGTGTATGAGAGCTGGTTTATTAGCAGAAGAAGAAATGGACAAGGAATAGGTCATCTTGTACAGTGTTGTACATTGCCTCTTGCTCCAAATGATGCCCATAAGCCATTTAGCTTGGGAATATTGGCCATGGATTTTGACATCCAGGGAGTTTGTGGATCACCATGAAACTTGTACATTGCAAATAGTGATCTGCTCAAAACTCAAGAACCCTCAGTACTTTGTTATTACAATATTCTGTAGTTTGTCATTGTATGGATGTAGTGACCCTGTTGCCTTGCATTTGTATTGCAATGGTAGCCTAATATCTCCTTTGGCACAGGGGGAAGGAGATTGTTCCTTGATCTAACTTCTCCATGTACTTCTGTTTCCCAGTGAGATTAAAAGCCTTTCTCTGGCTCTTTCCACCCCATGTAAATACTGTATAGGATTTTGGATATACAGTATGCAAATGAAGATAGTGAACTAAAAAACAGGTTCTCTGTTATTGAATGCTGTACCAGCAGATTTATGCAATACCATATCATTATTAAGTAATGGAAAACTAACTGTTAAACAGGACCACATGTACTCTTTCACCTACTCAGTTTTTCCCTAGTATTTAGTACTGACAGCAAAACAGTCATTAAACTTGTCAGAGACTGATATCCTACTGATTTTATTCTATAAGTATGATTCTTAATAAATGCATATATTACACTTGTGAACTACAATACTTGATTATCCAACAGCGGATCCATCTATGTTACGTCGATCAATGGCCATACCTGAAGATGGTGGACGCCGAGCCATGGCCCGTGCATTGTATCCCTATCAGACATCTGGAGACAACCAACTTGCCTTTTTAGAAAATGACTTTATTGCACTCATAGGTAATTCATGCAAGTTAACACAAATACTTTCTTTACCACCTCTTCATGAATAGCATCATATTTTAGTGTTAATGTTTTGTTACAAAGCAGCATTCAGGATAGGGAAATGACAGTTTTCATTCATTCATTCATTCATCATCCAATCCTACGTTGCCCTATGAGGAGTGCATGAGCCCAGGGCTAGGCAAGTTGGTCCTGACATTTAAGATGAGAGTGACCAGCCTTACTCATCCCTGAGTGGCATTATGTGAGCAAGAAACCCAACCACCCATTGGATATAAACCTTCACCGGCTCAATCCAAATGGAGCACCGTAATTACCCACTAAACCACCAGGCGCCAAAATCTGGTTATATGGTTACCACCCAGCATAGTAACTGGTTTACTGGTGTACAGGAAACCATTTGGCTTGTCACTCAGTGTAGAGTCACGTACAGGCAGAAGGAAGAGGAAACACTGAAGGAAGGATAGACAGAAGAGGGACTGTAAAGTCACCTGTAGGCAGAAGGACGAGGAAAGAAGGAAGGAAAGAAAGACAGAAGAGAATGGCAGGGAAGAAGGATGGAGGAGAGGAAAGGGCAGACACCCAAGAGCAGCACTACATCGAGTGCTTGGATGGTGAGCACCCCCATCTAGGGAAATGACAGTTTTAGTCAAGGTTAAAGTGAAAAGAGTATGATTGGCATGGCATCCATTTACGTGCACCACAAGCCTTTCTTTCCTTCATGCCATAAGCTGAACCTCATCCACAACAAAGATAATATTTTTTTGAGAGTAGTACTACTGGTTGCACTGTGAAACACATAGCTTCAGAACAGATATAATTTGGGGAGTATAAATCACCCCAGTTCTTAGAAGCATTTTTTTGTCAATATTACTAGGTTAATAAATTATGCAGGTTATTCTGTAATGTATACTGGTATATTTAGAGAGTATTCCAATAATGCTTTGTGTACCGTCAGGTGCATCTAGTTTAGATATTAGTTTAGATGTAGCTATGTCGTCAGATCAACAAGCCTCGGAGTCCCCAGATGAGAGGGAAGAACCATCAAAGCCCCCCCACCATCCGCCCCTCTCCTGGTGACAACCAAATAAGATGCCTGGAACCAGTGTCTGACTCACTTTGTCATTTCTGCAATATTCATGGCCTTTCCATAACTTTCTGTTCAGCACCACCTTTCCTCCTCTGAACCTCACCATCTCTTCTTAACTGAGACACAGCTGTTTGAGACGACCAATAGCAAACCCTTTTCTGTATCCTCCTACTCTCTTTATACTCATTTCAAAGCCAAAGGTGGCTGTTGTGTATATGTACACAACAACAGATCTTGCTCTCATGTTCCTGAACTTGAATCCTCTGAATTCTCTACTCTCAGGCTTTGGTTTTCCTGTCATTCTCTGACTAAATATATCTGTGCTGTTCACATATCCTCTGATTCTACTGATTATGAAAAATTCTTCAATTATCTTACTTCTAAGGTGGAAGACATCAGTCAATTTCTCCTTTCTCTGAAATCTCCATTCTATGAGATTTCAGTGTTCACCACCCTCTTTGGCTCTCCTTTCCTTTCACTGATCCACCCAGTGAACAGGCCTACATCTTTTCTACCCTTAATGACCTAGAGCAGCTTGTATAGCACCTTACCTGTATCCCTGACTGCCTTGCTGAGAGTTCCAACATACTTGACCTCTTCCCTACAACTAATCCTTCTGCTTACGCTGTTAATCCTTCCTGTCCATTGGGCTCCTCTGATCACAACCTTATCACTTTAACCTGTCCTGTTGCTCCAGTAAGACCTGTGAACTCTCCCAAGAAGCATTGGTTCTGGCATTTTGGAGCTGCTAACTGGGAGGCCTTCAGGCAGTACTAGTTCTTTGATTTTTCCTGGAATGAATATTGCTTCCATGCCAAGAGCCACCTGAGTGTGCATTGCGCATTAAGGAGGTTATTCTTTTGGACATGGAAGCACACATTCCTTTCTCATGTTCTGTGACTAATGCAAAAAAAAATTTGGTTTAATCACACTTGTTCTAATGCTGCCCACAACAAGAAGGCCTACTAAAGGTACTGAAACCAACCTGCCCCTGAATCTCATCACTTTTATGTTTCTACCCAGAATTGTGCAAAGTCTGTTCATCACTCATACTTTCTTTATACAGTACTCATTTCAAAGCCAAGGGTGGCTGTTGTGTGTATGCTTCTGCCCAGAATGATGCTAAGTCTGTCCTTCATTCCTACATTCTTTATATTCATTTCAAAGCCAAAGGTGGCAGTTTAAATGCTCTGAACTCCAACTCGAATTCTTCCCGCTCCTTCTGGCATCTTGCCAGAAATCTTTCTAACAACTTTACCTCTTGATCCTTCCCCCTTCTTTTCCACTGTGATGGCTCTGTAGCTATTTCTTCCACTGATTAAGCAGAACTTTTTGCTCAGATTATCTCCTCCAGTTCCACCTTAGACAATTCTGATGCTGTTCCTCCATCAGTTCCCCCCTCTGACTTCCCCAAGGCTGACATTAAAATTTCCTCAGTTGTTGTAGTTTCTCCTATCAATTGCCTCAACACTAACAAGGCATATGGGTCTGATGGGGTCCCTCCTGTTGTCCTCAAGAACTGTGCATCTGTGCTTACACCCTGCCTAGGTAAACTTTTTCGCCTTTGTCTGTCAACTTGTACTTTCCTTCTTGCTGGAAGTTTGCTCTCATTCACCCTGTCCCAAAGAAGGGGTACCTTTCCTTCTTGCTGGAAGTTTGTGCTTATTCAGCCTGTCCCAAAGAAGGGTAACCATGCCTATCCCTCTAACTATTGCCCAGTAGCTTTAATATCCTGTTTCACAAGTTTTCAAGTTTATTCTTAACAATAAAAAAAATTAAAGCATCTTTTGTATCACATCCTTTCTAATTGTCAGTGTGGGTTCCACCAGGGGTGCTTCACTGGCGATCTTCTCACATACCTTTCAGACTCCTGGTCATCCTCCTTTCAGGACTTTAACAAAACTTTGCCATTGCACATGACATCTCATTGGCTTTTGATCAAGACTGGCGTAAATCTTCATTTTCCAAGCTGTGCTCTAATGGTTTCTATCCCTCTATCTGTGCCTTCATCTCTACCTTCCTTTCTGGTCATTCTATAGCTGCTGTTGTAGATGGCCATAGTTCATCTCCTAGAGCTATCAATAGTGGTGTTCCTCAGGACTCTGTCCTTTCACCAACACTCTTCCTTCTATATATGAATGACCTTCTAAGCTGTATATCTAACCCTATCCACTCATACACTGATGACTCCACCTTTCATCTTTCCATTCGCTTCCCGCAGCGTACATCTCAGCAGTTACTTAACAAACAAGCGATGAGGCTATGGCACACCTAATGTCTGACTTGGCTCATATCTTTGATTAGGATAAAAATAGTCGATGTTTTTAATGCATCAATAACTCAGTTCTTACATCTATCAACCCGTCAAAATCTTCTCTAATTTTCAACAATATCCAGCTCAGTCCTGCATCGTCTACATGGGGTTTCATTCTCTTGGGATTTATCTTGGAAAGAACATATCACATCTCTTGTAAAATCTGTTTCCAAGAGATTAGGTTTGCTAAGCCAACTCTGTGCCTTCTTTACCCCTGCATAGTTGTTGACTTATACACATGTTTTATTCGCCTGTGTGTAGAGTACAACTCTCACGTGTGGGTAGGCTCCCCACGTACAGCTCTTCCCAACAAGGTAGAGTCAAAGGCTTTTTGTCTCATTAACTCTCCTCCTACTGGCTCCCGCCAACTTTTGTCTCTTCGCCACACTGCTTCATCTTTATCTCCATTCTGTCACTACTTCAGTGGTCTCTGTTCCTCTGAACTGTCTGCTTGCATCCCTCCACCATTATGGCAGATGCATGGTACCCACCTAGCAACAAACTCTTATCCTTTTTCTGTCCAGCTCTCTAATGCAAGAGTTAACCATTACTTCTAGTCCATCATGTATGCAACAGGTCAACTCTGTAACTGTCTCCCTCTGTCTGTATTTCCTACTGCTTGTGATCTCCAGTCTTTCAAATGCAGTGTGTCCAGTCATCTCGAAATGAACAGATCTTGAAATTGCCTCTTTGCTATTTTTTTATATTTTTTTATTTTTATTTATTTTTTGAAGGGAATAGTGTGTGGGTTCTTCCATGCATTAAAAAAAAAAAAAGTGCACGTCATCTGCTGTTATTTCTAGTATGTGTTCTTCATGTGCTCTGGTTTCTGTTATTAATTTTTTTCTTAAATATAAGAATAGTAGGTAGAAACTGCAGAAGTCTTGTAATGAAATGTACTCTTATAAGTGTTAGTGTACTGTATTGCAAATGATGATAAAAAAAGAATATAATTTAATACTCCAAATGTCTGTCTAGGACATTACTGTTTTTACAGTACCATGCTGCACAAAGGATTCCATCCATCCATTCAGAGATGGGGCAGTTGATATTATATGCTTTAAATGTTCTGGAGTGTAGTAGCCTAGCCTTCAGTTCCTACACCTTGCATGGAGCACAGGCATCCTGTTTATTAGACAAGGATATGTTCCAAAATACCACAGCTGATTCATCTAACTGATGCTGTATTGTAAACTGAAGGAAACTGGCCAGTCAGCTTTATACTGTAGGTAGAAATGGAACTTTAATAGGCATTTTAAAAATATAATTTGCTGTACAACTAACTAGCCAAAGACAATGAAAAAAAAAGACAAAATGGGCTCTTACAGCACAGGGTGCCCACAAATTATTTTTATAACAAAAAATTATAGACAAAACAAGAAATTGAGATGATTTCATGTTGCATATGATTTTTTTTTTTTTTTTTTTTTTTTTTAACAGTACTTAGTAAATATCCAGGAATATGATCAGTAGAATGAGGCAGTTAAGTCATCTTTTGTAGTCCACCTGTTAGGAAATCTTTTGTTTTAGGATCTCATGACGAGCCAGCTCTAAGTGAGCTGGTGCACCATCCTGCTTTAAGATGACAGTTAGTTGTTGATCATCCAGCTGTGATACCACAGATTCGTTCAAGATGTCGAAATAAACATTTGCCATAAAGCTGTAAAATAATTATGAATGCCTTGTGGTATTGGATTTATGTGTGTGTGTGTGTGAAGGATTTTTAAGCATGTTAAACTGTTGACAGGTGAGAAGAGCAAAGGCTGGCAGTATGGTGAAAACTTGCGTACTCAACGCTGTGGCTGGTTCCCTGTTGCCTACACTGAACTGCTGAATGAGGAAGACGATTCGGCTCTTGGGTATGTGAAGATCATGTTGATGTGGTGGTCAGCAGTGTGTAGTTGACCTGTTAGATGTTATTGTTGTCACTTGTGGCTTGATATTGTTGACCGTTGAATCATTAAGTGCTTGTTACAGTACTGTAATGGAAGCTTGGGTACATGAAGCTGTTGTTGAAGTGGTGGTCAGTAGTTAATAGTTAACCTGGGGCTGTGTTAACAGAGAAACTTATGATCAATATTCTCTCGTTAGTAGCATGTGTTTTTGTGGGAAGGACAAGAAACATGGGAAGATTCTGTGCTTTCCTTTACTTGTCCTCCCTGGGAAAAAAGAAAAAATCATATAACATGGAATTTAACATAAGTATGTTTATGAATTCAGGTCTTGCTAGTTAGTTTGTCGTGGCTTGTTGCTGGATAATTTTGAACTTCAAATCGTTAAGCTGATTACATTACTGCATCTGAAAATATGATAATTGTAAGACATTAACCTCTTGAATTTGATGATGTACTTTTGACTTTATTCTTGCTACTTTCATGCAGTTTGGTTCAGCTAAGGAAGAGTTTTACAGGCTGAAGGGATTAAATGCAGCAGTCAGTAATCCCTTAAGTACTGTACTTGTATGCATTTCCAAGGTGCTTGACTGTAAGAATTCATTGACCGCTTCACTGTGTAGACATATTTTTATTCTATTTTTGTTATCTTTAGATGGCTTTAGTCAGCTTAGGAGAACCCAGTGGTAGATAAAAGGTAAATGCAGGCTGTGTCTAACCCCTTCTGTGTGGCAGTCTGTCCTGAGTAAAATAATTAAGAGATAGCAAGAAGAAAATAAACATCATGTACCCAAGCTGAGGAGATTAGATATGCTACTGTGTATGCCATTTTATGCTGTAAATTCAGTGCTTCATGATAAAATGAGTTGACAGTTTATTGATTTCCTTCACTGATTAATTGATCTGTTGAGTGATTATACCTGGATAAGTAACCAGGTTGTCACTGTAGTAAAAAAATAAATTATCTCTCAAGCAGTATATTAGTGATTACTGTTTGAATTGTGTGATGAAACAGTGTCATTTGATCCCTCCGGCTGTACATGTAAACAGCTTTCAGTAATATCCTGTTGTGTGTGTTATACTGTACTGTAATATTCTGCATCAGTTAAAAAATTACTCTTCCTTACTTTGATCCTTTCTGCCACTTATGCTTTCTCAGTGTAATTATCCTTTCATACTTCTCTTGTCTTGTCATTCTCTTTTTCATAATATTCAGCTGTTTTTCTTTCATTAACATTCTTTGATTTAACCTCTGCACAGTAAGACCTCAGATATGTCTAAATATCGCAGGGTATTTTGTAGTACAGCAGGTGAAGAAGTAACTCTTCCACCAGAGACATGGTCTGGAACAACTGTATCACAGTTTGAGCTGAGTGTGATGTAATTCCAGTTGGAAGTTGTTGGCTTCCATGTGTATTTTGTATGTGTTGTGTGTGTTTTGTTTGTGTTGATTTTTGTGTATGTTTCAGTTGTACGAGTACGGTTCATTGGTATCATTTTAAGTAGCGTCAGGGTTTTTAGAGTATTTTCGGTAGAGATATATGAGGAAAAGGGTGGCTTTGGTTGAGTGGCCAGAAGCAGATAGCCATTTTATACCTGTAACAGTTTTTCTGCTTTTCTTTAATGTGTTTGCCTGCCAGTAGCCTGTATGCTTGTTAATTGAGGTCTTACTGTACCTGCTTCAGTCTTCATCTTGTATGTCTTTAGCATCCCTTTTATTGACTCCCTCCTTGCTTCCCGAATTGTTTGTTTTCCTTCCTGACACTTCCATTTCCTTTCTCCATGTCTTGCTCCATACTTCCTTGTTTACCTGCATGCTTAGCTAACATTTTCTTTGTCTCACCTCACATATTCGCCCCTCTTGCCTTGTTTACTCAATTTTTTACCCAGCATTTATACAGTATTACCTCCATTTCCTGGACCCTGCTTCCCTGCTGACATGTCTTCCACCCAGCCCATCTCTCTCATTTTCTCTTGTTATCAGTCACTCTCATCTTAAACGTCAGGACCAACTTGCCTAGCCCCGGGCTCCTATGCTCCTCATGGGTCAGCATAGGGTTGGATGATGGATGGATCTCTCTCTCTCTCAGTGTCTTCCATGCATTACTTATTTGTCTTCCACTTCCATTGTTTCCGTCTCTCCCCTCTTGCTTTCTTGTTAACTTGCCTTCCTGTCTGCTGCTGCACCAATTTTCTGTTTATGTTCCATTTGTTTCCCTGTTTTCCTACCTTCTTACTGATTACAGGTTCCTCAGTTATTTCTGTCAATCCCCTCTTGCTTTCCTGTTAACCTGCCTGACTACCTGCCTAACTCTCCCATTATCTGTCAGTTTCCTCCCTCCTTGCTGTCGTGTTTGTCTGCATTCCTTCCTGCCTAATGCCTCCATTATTTTCATGTTTCCCTCTTACTTCCCTCCATGTGAGCCTTTGCACTTGCCTAGCATTCCATTTTCATCTTTTCTTCTTTGTTGCCATCATTATTTGCCTTCCCACCAGCACATCTTTATCATACTAATCTTTCCTGCCTTGCTTTCCTCTTTTTGTGCCTTCCCATCTCTCTGGCTTTCCAGCTTTGTCTCTCAATATTACCATCTTTGCCAGTCTTCTTCCGAACTTCACCCCGTCATTCCCTCCTTCCCTGTAGCACCCTGGCCCGCCATCTCCCAAGCAGTAGAAGTAGCGTGAGTGAGCATGCAACGTCAGCGGACAGTACAGAAGTTGGCAGCGACTCCTCCTCATCTGTTCTTCATCCCCTTCCCTCTGTCTTATTCCACAACCCTTCCTCTTCATTCTACAACCCCCCATCTGCCTCCTCCACCCACAGCCAACCAGCTAAACACCGATCCTCTAGCACTGGCACCATTCAGGTAAGTCAGCGCCTTAACCCTTGCTGAGCCGCAGACCTTATAAGAGGCACAATAAAGTCTGCATGGGCCAAGCTGCAAGCCTCATATAATTTACATTTGTTACAAGACAGTGACTCAGGGGAGGTAAACTATCTTAAAAGGAATCATCCTGGCAGGGGTTAATACCTTCACTACGAGAGGTCTGTCCCCAGCTGAGGAAAAGCATCTGCTGATGGTCATAATAATAATACAGTAATAATAAAATAAAACAGAATATAAACGATAGGTAGCTACACAATGAAGGGTTTATTGATGGTATTCTGTACCTCTTCTCTGCAAGAAGTCTAGCCTAAGCTGAATAAGACCTCTTATCATACTGAAGGTATTAAATTACATTAAGCCAGCAGTGTAGCTGATACTTATACAGTAATTGAATATATTGTGCAGAGTACCTTTCAAAATTTCTTGTATGTGGTATATTTTCTGAATATCTTTCATATCTAAAAAAAATATATATATATATATATATATATATATACTCTGAAATGTTTATGCAGTCAGTATGATTAGCCAGAGGTGTGAGCAGATTAATACTGTCATGTAGTGTCACTTAAATTTACAGTTTTTCCCATCAGTGAAATTTGAAGTAGATAATAATGTTTGTCATTCTTTTAATATTATCTGGTACCTGTAGAGCAGTTTTGCATTACTGGTAATCCTAATTTAAAGTTTTTTTTTTCATGTTTCATTAATTATTCATGTGCTGTATACACATTAAGGTGTCAGTGTTTCATTATAAAGTTTGTTTAAAGTATATGTTGTTTGTTTTTGTTTTTTAGCTCCTAAACTGTGAACCAGAAGCATGTTCATCACTTCAAGTTGTGTTGATTTAAAGCAGAATCCTACCTGCACACTTTGTAGTTGTCATATTAAGAGTGTTTGGTTTGTTAACAGATATTTAGAAGCTGTTGCAACAACTATGAGAGTGAAATGTGTCTGCCATCTTGATAACTAGTCACACAGTCATTACTCATAGGTAACTCACCCCAAAGTAAATAGTCAAAGTCAGGGCTGAGTCTCTTTTTTTTTTTTGCCCACCAGTTTCCAGTAACTTTTGGCAAGTAATTACTGGTGGTTGGTCTTGCCATTTGGTTTAGCTCCAGATCCATAGAAAAATATTAGCTGTACCATGGCCACCATCAATGTGGGGATTCCTTAAGAAGAAGCATACGACATCATATGATTTGGTGTTGATTTCGCAACTCACTTCTTCCTTTTGTTGGTCAGATCGGAGCCCAATGTGCCACCTCCACCCCCGATGCCTGTGCCACCACTGCTGCCCAGACCCTTCAAAGGACGCATCAGCCCCTTCCGCATAGACCGCACGTAGCCCCCTACTCTGCTAAGTCCTCCTCCCTCCAAAACTCTTCCTCTCCTCTCCATAATGTAGTTCCTCTTCACACTCAGCCTTCCACCCTCCAAAACTCCTCCTCTTCCCTCCAAACCATCCAGACTGCTACATCCGACTCCACCACCTCGTGTAGTGTAGATACAGTTCTCTTCAACAACCACAACAGCCACCATGGTTCCTCTCCCCCACGTGATGTATCCCTCAAGAGTCAGAATCTCCGCTCCAATTCCCATATTTCTTCTTCCCTCCTCTCCTCTCTTGCGAACGCTTCTTCCCTCCTCTCCTCACATCTCCAGAAGAGAGGAAGTGGAAATTCGACCTTTCACATGAGTGACGATAGTGGATTTAGCAATGAAAGTGGAAATGACAGCACCCAGCAGTCCAGCAACCCACAACACTCTCATGCCGACATTAATGAGTGAGTGCTTGGCTGGCAGTGTCAGTTTGCTTCCTTTTTTTTTTTTTTTTTTTTTTTTTTTTTTTTTTAGCCATAGGGATTTTCTGTTTTTTTTCCAGTAAGAATGATGTTTGCATTCTTTTTTTCTAAGCCCAATTTTGTTTTGTATTTTCATTAATAAATCCAGTCTTATTCAGTTGTATGTTTAATTGGACAGCATTCTGCACAGAATGGATAATTGTATTTCTCATGTATTTCACACACTGCAGTATCTTTTCTTGTTTGTTTGTTTGTTTGTTTGTCTTTTGTTTTTTGGTACCAGTCCTTTTTGCAAGTACAGTTTCTTATCCTGTTGCATTAAGTATTTTGTTTACTGTTGCTTTTTATGTTTTCTTATTATTTCTTCCTGCCAGACCCCATCCACAGAGCAGGAATGCTCTCAGCTCACGTTGGGTCAGCTCAAACTCAGCTTTCACCTTGGAGAGTGAGCAGGTATCTTTATCAACTGATTGCTCCTCCTTCCTCGCCTGCCCCACCTCTCAGCTCACAGACCACAACTCACGCTTCATGAATTCCACCCCAAATGAGGTGTCAGCAACTCTCCCAGGCTGTAAAAGATCACCTCGACATCGTGATCTATCTTTGCCCTCTCTCTCAGTTGAGCATTTTGTTACTATAGCTCGTAGAAAAGTAAACAATGTCCGCTCTCCCTGTGCTCAGAAGATTGCAGCTCAGAAGGGTAGGAGGACATTAAAAAGGAGTTCATCTCTCCTGTGTTTGAATGTGGAGTCGTGCACAGGCCAGCCAGATGATGGTTATGATGATGTTTGGTCTGGAGATTGGAAACACGAGTCATTAGTGGATGTTGCCACTCCTCTGCCAGACCCTCCACCCTTCCAGCCTCCTCCAGTACCTCCCCATCATGGCACCGCCTCCTCCCGCCCTCCCATGCCTCTGCCAAATGATCCCCAGATTTTTCCTGCAAACAGTGAACAGTCAGTGGAGAGTGCTTCCAGCAAGCATATAGATAATTCCCCAAAGGAATTCATGTCCCAGAACTCCTCTTCTGGGAACAGTACATTAACAGGCAGTGAAGAGAATGAGGATAGTGAAGAGGGTGAAGAAGAGGAAGATGAGGAGGTGTACATGGTAGTCAGTGATCATCGCAGGGAGTTAAGAACAATTAAAAGAAGGCAAGTGTGTCGCTCTCTTACTTGGGCTTCTCCTCGACCATCCTCTTCACCACCTGCATTGCGTAGGAGAGGAGGAAAACTTGAAGGATCCCCCACACGATCTTTCAGGCGGACAGAGGAGGAGAAGCATAAGTCAAGGATGCAAATTCATCAAGAGCAAAACTGGATACTGCGCAAACCAGATTCTGATGATAGTCCTCCAGTCCCCCCTCGAAGAAAGTCCTCTCGGCCTCAGTTCCCACTGCCAACTGTTGAGCTCTCCAGCAGGCACCAGCAGGGCTCTTTGACCAGACGCAGTCAGGATCTTCCCAGCAGACAGCAGCAGGATTTGCCAGACAAACATCACAAAGGCTCACTAAGCAAACGATACCAGAATTCCCTGAACAGACAACACCAGGACTCTACAAACAGACAGCACCAGGATTCTCAAAGCAGGCACCCCCAGGACTCTTTAAACCGACAGAAACAGCAGAGTACAAATATTTACAGGGATGACTTCAACATCTTCAACTATGGAGATTTCTTAAACCGACGTCTGCGTTGTCCAGAGGGAGCGGCTCAGCTGGATCAGCGTTCCCTCACCACTGGCAACCTGTGTGGGCCTTGGTATGACCTGTGGGGGGATGATGGTTCTGTGGCTGATGTCTAAAAGATCCTGCTTTTGCCTGGTTAATTCTTTCATCTTGAGGATATATTTTTTGCTTTATTCTTATCTCCAGACAGCTTTATTCAGCTCAGAAGATACATTACAAACTGGAGCAATCAGAGACTGCTCTCATTGACCCCTGCAATATGAATGGGCTTTTTTATGGTGAATGAGATTATCTCGTGGTGGACTGATTAAAATAAAAAATATATCACCAGACTGAAAAGGTTAACAGTTAAAAATGTATTGGTTGTTATGATAGGTGCACTTATGTGCCCCATGTTTGATTCATAAGGATTTTGGCAACATCCTGGCTATGTTTGACATGAGGTGGTGATAATTTCTTTAATTCAGTGATGTTTTCTGTACAGAAATACAGTACATTACTACAGAATTGTTGTTTAGTGATGGCATCTGTATAATTATTTTCCAGTGGTGTGTTAGCGATCGACTAGAAGGTTTCATGACAGCTCTTGATGTCATTGTTGTACTGGCTATGCATATTATGAAACAGAGACTTTTACTTTTTAACATGCCACACTTTAGTACTTTATACAGGTACCTTATGTATTGGAAAATATGAGACCTTCTTCTTTATTGATCAATATTGATAATTTATACTGTACTGTAGATAGAAAAACTCTTTGCTCTTAGTGTATCTGTTCTGTTTAATCTGTAAATATGTAACTGCAATTTGAGACAACTACAGAAGTGTTGTAATGTATTTTATATAAGTTAGAGGTTATGTAGGGATTTATAAGACTTAAATATTGCTCATACATTGTTTTATATTTAACATACAAGTGCCTTAAGAGTGGTTTCCATGTTATTTATATATTCATTTATGTATTGTAATATAAAAGGTTTTAGGCTAAGTACGGAATTTATTAGTATGTATAATAGCTTAGCACAGTAATTGGTTAATTATGTAGATAATGTAATTAAAAAGATGGTTATTAGTTGAAGTAAGTTGCATCATGTAGCCTATAGTATTTTCTTTTGTTTCTTTATTATTATACTAGTTTATTATTACTAGCAATCTGCCATACATATGTTAATACTGTACATTTGTACAGATGTTTTAACATATATTAGTTGTCTGAACATTTTTAGGCAAGGTGCAAAAAGATAAAACAAGAGATGTATAATATTCTTCAGTTTATTAAATTACAGTATATTAAGTGATATGAATATTGTACAGATAATAAAATGCAATAATTAAGCCCATATTTATGGGTACAAGTATATATTTTGATGCTGTGTAATTAACCCTTTCACTCAGATGACATATTTTTCATTTTATTCTCATTATTTTCAAATTGCTTTATTCAGCTTAAGATAGACTTTTCAGACTAGATGAGTTTGATGTAGATTTCATTAAACCTTTCAGTATGGGTGAAAGTTTCTAAGCTGAATAAAAGCATCTTGAGGTAACTAGAATAAACTAGAAAAGACAATCTAACTGACAGGGTTAATGATAAAAAATGATACCCAGTAATACATCTGATTATGTCTAAATACCGTAGTATTAATATTCCACTGACCCCTTTTATTGCAAATAAACTTACATCAAAAATAATTTTGGGTTATTTGCCAAGACATAAGTGTACATCATAGAGTTGTGTAATGTAGTAAAATGTACCTTAATTAACCCCCTTTTTTCTGCAAACTTGAGTGTTTTAGTCCTGCTTCTGCAAGATGATAGAATTGTTTGGAGATAGCAACAGTTATAATAGAGTCATAATGAAGGTATTAATCGGTCAGCCCTTTACAATTACTCTTTTTTTTTTTTTTTTTTTTCACCGCTATAAGTGTTACCTATCAAGTTCGTTAGCTAGTTTCCCTCCTGTTTACAGTGCCAGTTATATGGGAAAAGTCGTGATATTTTGGAATACATGCCTGGTGAATAATGAAGACTGTGTGCATGCTTGATTAGTGTAGCGGATCTTAAGATTGTAAAGCTGGCACAATTTCAAGTTGTGTGGAGGAATTATTGATCACAACTGCACATACTGTAACCTGTATAAAAGCTGAGCCTATGAAGGAACTGTAGTTAGTCAGGTATGGTACTTTGGATTGTGTTCTAATTATCTTTAAAAATTTCACAACACCTATTGCTTAGCACAGGATTCTGCACTTTATAACTCAGTATTGTAGCAGGTAACATGTGGACATTATCATCATCCCTAAGAGGTACTACTGTGTGAGTGATGTGGGGCCAAAAGCCTTGTAGCTGGCCTCTTGCACAACACTCGTTACATAGGCACGGGACTCAATCACATTTAAACACAGAGAGTCTGAGATAAGACTGCTACACAGACATATCTGCTCCACCCAACTTATGCCCAAGGTAAGGGTTTGCAAAAGTAAAGTCATAAGGCTATTGAAAAGTTTGCTGAAACTGCATGGTGGCACACTGGTGCTATGGCTACTTGGAACCAAATACTGTACATTACTGTAAAGTGTTATGGTTAGTTGCCACTGACAAGTAATAAAAGTCTTACACATTCAAGCATGGTGGAGACCTTCAAAACAAAAATTTAATATACAGTATGTAGATGATACTGACTAAGCTGATATTAATATGATATAAACAGCACAAATGAGAATGTCGAGGTGTAGTACTGTATATAAAGTAAATTATTAAGGAAGAGGTGTCATGAAGCCTCCTATGCCACCTATAATATGATCCTTTATTATAACTTGTGTACTGTACTCTGTATGTTGGTTATATACTGTACTGTGTGGTTACAGTATTCTGAAGTTAGTTACCTACTGTATACCCACAATTGGTAAAGTTATTTATTGGGAATATTTGGCAGTTTTGGCCTGATGTGGACCCCTCTTTGGGTGTATGACTACAGGATAATTCTTCCATATGAATAGCTGACTACACTATAATACTGACATATTATCAATCAAGTAATTTTTCTTTTAAAGTGAAGGTATAGCACACAATCACTCCTTCCTCACCTCCTCATATAGTGATGTATCGGAAATATGTGCTAACATATCAACTTTTTTTTTAATGTCATTGGTACTGGAACTTAACAATTGTCAGATCATCTACTGTATAGATTCAGTATGCAATTTTTGCATAATTTACTGGGCACTAATACCGAAACGGAAGACCAAAGAAGGCTGCTTATGGAAAGGTTTTACTGGGGATCTTATTTTCATAGATCACTGGGGAAAAAGTAAAATTATTTGGTTAATCTCAGGCATTGGGGATTGGCCCACATGGAATGGCACTTCTCATTTGATCCCTATTAACGCAAGATCTGCAGTTCATTTTTTTTCTGGCTATTACCCAACAATTTTATTCAGCTCAAAAGGTTATTATGTGCCTAGTATGGTTTCACCTAAAGCACGGCATCACTACTTGCAAGGTTATGCTGTACAGTACAAGCATTTTAGCCATGCAATTGCAAGACAAAGTATAATTGAATATATTATACATCTAGCTATCTACTGCTGGATGCTGTATCATTTGAGGAGTGGCACTAACAATAGTGAGTGTCACTGAATTTCGTGTGAAAAAATGTAGATGAATGCTAAATTCTACTGTATACAACTCAGTAATCACATAAGGCTTTCAAATCAATAAATGTATAACACATAGCTGTCTGTGGACCTTTTGCTTATTATGTGATGTCAGTTTTAGTGACATCATTTAATAACTAATGGAAAAAAAATCATAACAGGTTTACCATGAGTCAGTGTTTCAAGAGTAATGGCTGAATATGGTACAGTACTTTAGAAGCTACTGTATTTGTAGAACACACACACACACGTGCTGCAAGGTATATTTGCATTAAAGTACTCTAAACCTACGCAGTCCATAACAAAAGGGAAGCTCCCAAAATTTTGGTGCCTCCTTTATTTACGAAAACGTATAAATACCAAAATAATGCAAACGTAATCATTTTTTTAAAATTACCATTACCAATAAATTTCTAAATCTAGATAAGAGAATTGAGCAAGTTGAAAGTGTATAATTATTACTGTACAGAATCTGAAAAAGAACCATCGACCATTTAGGCGGCAGGTCTCGCGGACGGTGGAAGTGCAACGTTTCATTGCGTGAAAATTGGTGGTTGTTTATGTCAGGAATTGTGTCCAGTTACCTGACACAAAGCAGGAAATCCCAGGTCGACCCCTGAATTGGCCAGAGGCAAGTAACAATGTAAAGTTATATACTCCCAATATTAACTGATGTTATCTTGGTCAAACAAACGCGCTTCAATCCTGTAAGAGTTTAATGTGCAGATTAATATACCGATATCAATGGGTTAGATTTATCTTCTGAAGTGAGTGGTTATGTTGCGTGGATAACTCACTGAGCTCTATAGTATGGAGAGGCTTTCTCATAGGTAGGACCACATATTTTATGTAACAGACGCCAGGGACCCAGGGCGGCGCTGATGTTTATCTGCACCACCGATGCCCACGTCTTTTGAAATCAGCCGATGAATTCGGAAAATACAGTGCCATGGCCCACTGCTTAGCTTATGTAAGCAATAGCGAAACAGAAACAGCAAGCCAGGAACAGTGATCCAACTGCATTTCCAAGGTGGAGGCGACAAGTGATGGTGTTTCAATGTGGCGGCCAAAGCTACAAGCTCGCTGCGCAGATAGCCTCTGCATATTATAGAGCTCAGTGGGATAACTGTTATAGTATGAAAGATGTCTAAGAATAAAATTACACGTAGTCATAAGTACTGGTTCGTGGCACTAGGTGATTCCATGCTGATCTGTGCTGCACTCAATGCTCATGCGTCAGTCGCAGTGAGCATGCTCAATAGTATGAACAGTGCCTGCACAAGCTGAAAGTATCTGGTTGTACACAAAATGGTCATATGGAATACAAAACAGTACACCGTTATGTGGTAGGAAGGTAGTCGGTTGTCTTATCCATCAGGAAACTACATAAAGTAGGTGGTGCAAATTTGTAAATGTCTTGACAGCATTAACATGTTTTCAGTTCAATCCACTCACGTACCGAAGGTATGCTTAAACTTAGCGCATGTGAGTGTTCTATGCACTAGGTTCCGTGCTGGAGGTTTGCGTTTGCATTCATATTTAATGGGTACTTCCAGCAAGAAGTTCATAATTATGTTCATGTGCTGAGCGCACCCACGTACCTCGAGCATGCTCGAACATTAAACCTTGCCTCTAACTTGACGCACGTGACACCGATATTGGCCTGTTTTGTTTATCAGTAATTTGTCTTTTACCATGCATTTTTCTGTGAATGTAGGTTCACAGGGTACGCAATATGTGATGCGATCATATATCTACAAACCTAAGAGTTATTTTCTTCAGGAACCTTTGATCGTAATATAGAATTAGCAGGTGCAAACTGCGTTGCGGAAAGAAAAGAATCGTTGGTGAAAGAACTTTGAGGTAGCATAGAAAAAAAACAAAAAACGAAGCGATACGAACGAAATGGATAGAATTTGTATTATGAAAGAAAAATAGCACGCGTTAAAGGGAGAAATTTTAGTGGAAAACTTAAGCGAAAGAACGGTAAGAAACGAAACTCATGAAGGAAATGAAACGAGATGAATAAGTACAAAAATATTAAGCTTGTGACCGTTAGCGAAAAGGAAACTCGATGGTGAACGATAACAAATGAAACGAGAACGAAATCGAAGAAACTTGGGGTGGAGGGAGGAGAAACGTGGTGGTGGTAAGCAGGACGGTAATATAGGACAGGACTCATTTAATCCATTGACGACTTGCGTATGTTAGCTTCGGATAACTTTTCGACCTGGGGTGATTATATACAGCCTTCTGAAACTCTTTCACTGCAAAATACCCTCCCGTAATCTAAATAAAATCGTCTAGTACAGTGCTATTCAACCTGGGTGGACGGTCCACCTTAGGGTGGACGAAATTCAGTATGGGGTGGACAGCTTTCTTTGGGTGGACAGAGGGTGGACCAGACCATTACCGTATATGGATAGAATAAAAAAGAAGAAATAAATAATATAATAAAAGTGGAGAATTTACTTATGTGTAGTCAAAGATAGCCCGTATGTTGATTTTTCTGTGGCTCACGAGCACTTAATCCAGCTTTATCTCGAAATGCATACACTGTACAATGAAATTTATACAAGATTTAACTTCTCTGTCTTTCCCCTTCAGATTTATCACAAAGTGTGAACATTAAATATATATTTGTATATTGCTTTTACTTGCCTACGTATTTGTACATTCAAGAGTATAAAAAATTAAATATGTAAGGTTAGGATCATGGGATTATACAGTTAACCGATTGGGGTGGACAGCTTTTACCAATTCAACACTTGGGGTGGACGACGCCAAAAAAGGTTGAAGAGCACTGGTCTAGTACAGCAGTGGTAACAGTAGGGTTAAAAGTGTCATCGGAGTAAAGCAGCTTAAATTGCTTGTGACACTTGTTGCTTGCTTGCCACAAATCTCTCTCTCTTTCTCTCTCTCTAATCCACCATCTAAAAGACCAGAACCAGCCTAATATAAATTTACAGTTTAATGAAACCTAGCCAATCCATAACCGTATCACATCACCTAAATTACCGCATTCTAACCAAGCCTAATACAATCTAGCCAACCTTCTCAATGATTTACAAAATCATATTTAACTGATATAAGCTAATCATCAGTCAAAACTTAGCCACATGAACTAACTTCTAACTGACTAGCCTAACCACACTGATAATGAAAGACCTAATTAACAATTGGCCTATTAAGCAAAACGAACCTAATTAACCTAATCTGAGCGAGGCAACTAACGCAAATCACCTAAATGGCTTCTACGTGGCCTTGACTCAGTCAATCAACACTAACGATAACAAGTCCACTTAGCATATCATAATCAGCCAAGCCAAGCCTAACCAGTTCAGCCAAACAAAGTGATGGAACCCAAAACAAAGGAGAAAGATCCAGACACATATGCCACTCTGTAGATACAAGCCAACTAAAATATATATATATATATATATCGTCCAAGGCCGTCCAGTAAGCAAGAGGGAAGTGGAAGTTCGATCTTATCAACTAAACTACTTGACTAAGGAAGTGATATCTAAACTCAGAGCAGAGCCGTGTGCTCTTCCTCTTGCTTATCATTTGATTTCTGCATAGAGAACGTTAATATTCTCTTGCATGACATTTTTGACAACTCTGCATACCGGTATTAAAAATATAAGTATCCTGAACGTTGTACATACCGGTATATATAGTAATAATAATAATAATTAATAATAATTTTTATAGGTCATAGTCTTAGTTTACGTTTACATGGTTTTATTCAGTATATAAAACAAAATATTAAAGAGGTTTCGGTGTACAGGAAAGTTTCGTAGCCTGTAAATATTTCCGTGAAGGTTACGAGTATTTCGCACAGATGTTGTGGACGCATTCGGGCGCCAGATAATTCTGTTCAGCTGTGAGAAATCCTAGGAGTCAAAGGATGCAAAGCAGCTGTGTCTCCTGACAAAGGATGTAAGATTACAAGGGAGATTAGTCCACCCGCCCACACGTTGCCACCGCCCCTGGCTTCCCTTTGATGGCAAATGTTAACCCCCTTCACCCACAATATGTTTCATTGTTTATTGTTAGTATTATTATTAGCTGTTGTATATTATCAATATTATTACCTTCAGAATTTTATTGAACTTTGGAGAGACATTTCGAAGTGGGGGGTTTGATATAGCCTTCATTTATATCTTCAGTGTATATGAATCGTTTCAGTTAAATAAAATTGCTAAAGAAATATAAAAAGATAAGTAGAAAAAAATAATATCGTCATCTGATTCTCGGGGTTAAAGGAGCATGGAGTAAAATTCCAGTTCCACCTGACAATATGATTTCCCGGTTAAGTATGGGTGTACTGTATATAGGTCTACGTGTTTATGACAAGCAAATTACGGGTAAGGTAGTGAGAGCAGTATTATAAGCATGCGAGTTGTAAAAGTCGACTTCCCTGTGAGATGAACCGCATAAACTGATATTTATAAGCTTGCGTATTGAGCTTTGTGATGTGTTAGGCAGGAGTTAAAAGAGAATATTCTTGCATTACCAGGTGCTTTGTACTTGAAGACAGTGGCGAGAATGAAAGTACCGGAAATAACCGGTACCGCTTGTCCCTGATGATGGCAGGCAGTTAGGGCGAATAGAAGTTATGCATTATTTTTCGTGCTTATATTAATGGTATAATTAATATTAAGGAAGTCCTGTTAAAAGTAGGCATGGTCAATATGTAGACGATTTATATGAAATTTACCGGTAGTAATTTTCGTAAAGATATGCCTAGCCAATATGGTAGTGTTATCATTTTTTTTTTTTTTTTAACATGTATTTATTATAAGCAAATCCTGTCCGATGCCGAGAGGTCTGTATTGTGTGCACAGCACACAGTTTTTAATAGGCTAGGATTGGTTTAGTTACCCAATTAACACCATTCATAACTGAAATTTATCCGTTATTATGTGGGGAAAAGAAAGCAACAAATGAGCCTATTGTTCAAGTGATGTAAACTTTGTAAGGAGGAACTGATTTTTTTGTAACATGGCCAGCTTGTGCGTCTTGACGGGAAATGTCAAGGGGAAGAAGTGGACGAAAGCAGTGATTAAGTGAACGAATTATTATGGAACGAGAGGTGGAGCTAGGCTTTGTTCCTGCGCAATTTGTCCCGTTCTCGTTGGCCATTCTTCCTCTTCGTGTATTAAAGGTTATTTTGTTTATGTTTGCGTTTATTGTTCCCGTTTTCGCTTCCCACTCTTCCCCTTCCCGTTTTAAAGGATATTTTGTTTATTCCCGCATTGTTGTTTCCGTGTCCAATTCCTCTTCCACCTCTTCCATCCAGACCTCTCTTTCCCTCCCATATTCTCCTTCCCTCTCCTAGTCTTCTCCCCTCTCCTTCCTGTTTTTGGTATTTCTTGTTCTTGTTCTTCTTCCTCTTGTTCTTCCCTTTTCTCACATAAGGCGCCCGTCGCTTGGGGAAGGACTTGCGTATGTTTGGAACCATAGGAGCAGCCATGATGGAATTGACAGCTGCACTGTCCGTAACATCTGGTGGAAATGGGGTGTTACAAAAATAAATAAATACATAGCATCAGATTATGAAAGCTAAAATACAAAAAGCCTATTAACAGTAAGAAAAAATCCGACTGTTAGGGCGCGAGAGGTCTTGGTACAGTACCTTCGTCTGAAAATGTGTGATTGGAAGGTAGGAAAAAAGAATATAATGGTAAATATTATCCATTTTATGACGAAAATAACGGAATTGTTTAAAAAAAATTACCTTGGATACAGACAAATGAATTTAAAGAGCTGAGTTACAAGACCAGATGACAAACTAAATTATTCGTTGATATGTTGGGTGAGAGGCTTTGAAAAGGATGATGACAGGGCACTTTCTTTGGTAACTGAGGATAATTACAAGCCCGGATACTGCCTTGAAAAGGAATAATAAATTAGGCTGAAAGCAAATCCAAGGTACCATATAATTCGTTAGGGTATCTCTCTAGCCTACCAGGACCTATCCATCCATTTCTTCATACCGATTCCTCCATCTCTTCGTCTGTCTATTTGTCAGTCTACATTTGCCTGTTTTTCTGTCTGTTTGTCTACCAGTCTATCTTTGTCTATATCTTTCTGTAATATGTCTTCCCTTACCAGTTTTATCCACTTGTGCTGGCTCCCTCCATCCTTCGTCTCCTTCCAGCTCCACCGATCTCTCGCTCAGATGTAAACGCTGCTGAGTCCGCTGTGTCGGCAGGAAAAATACCGAAAGATTAATTATATGATTTATAAACGGAAAATAAAGGAAAATATAACGAGGTGGGCAGGTACACGAGAGAGAGAGAGAGAGAGAGAGAGAGAGAGAGAGAGAGAGAGAGAGAGAGAGAGAGACCTTAGGTGAGGACAAGATAAGCAAGAAGAAGGGGGAAGAGACTGTAGGGAACACGTGAAAGAAAAATATATTGTACGGTGATGAATAATTAGAAAGGAAGAGAGATGATTGAGAAAGGTAGGTGGGTTAGAAGACGGAAGTTAAGCGAAGAACAAGAAACGGGGAGAGAGAGAGAGGGGGGGGGGATCCCGTAAGTCCATTTTCACAATAAAATACATTCGGAAGGCATTTGTCACTCGAAGTCTTGTTACACGGTCGACATATAAAGTTGGCCCGACATATAAAGTTGGCCGAATCCGGCCTGACTAAGCTGCCTGCACCTCCGATTAATGTCCAGCCATAATATCAGATTAAAGTTTTATTGGTGCGTTTGGTGAGGATAATATCGTATGGTGTTGGGGATTTAGTAGTTCTGTTGGTGGGGTTGACAAGCGCTGATGTTATCGTAGTGTAATTACAATATAGGGTCAAATTAGTTTTACGTAGCGTTCTTTTAAGTGCGTACAGGTCAAAAAGGTACGTACTAGATATGTTTTTTAAGCCTTGGACGATAGGGTTTATATCAGCTTAATAAAACTGTCTGGTGTCAGCGTGATTCTGATATGGGTTGATTTTTTTTTTCTTACCCTAACTGAATCGCGTGTATAGCCTAGCCATTAAAGAAAGACTAGATTTTTTTTTTTTTAATTGGACGGTAGGGTTGCTCTCAGATGAATAAAATCTTGTGGTTTTAGCTGCCTCCCTCCCTGATTAATCTTGTGCCATGTCTTTGGGTATTTTAGCTTAGATGGTGGAGTTGGTTGAAGGAATATTTTAAATCCTCCAATATGAGGTACTTACTCAGGACTGAATATAATCGTCTGTCGGTAGCAAGAGTACAATATGAGGTACCTAAGACTATACAGATAGATAGACAGATATAGAGCTAGATGTACCGCTGTGTACCGTATGTATGTATGTTTGTATATAGGTAGATGGACGGAGATGGACAGACAGATACCTGCAGATGTAGATAGCCTATAGTTAGACGGATGCATAAGGAGGGGGTAAGAGTGCAAGAAAAGGTGGGAGGGAGAGGGCTAGCAAAGAAAGGAAAAGGAAGAGAGAGAGAGGCGGAGGAAGGGGTTGATGATTATACCGGTACTTGTAATTAGGAGGTTCCTGAGGCAACACCACTCGTCGAGAAGCTTCGTATACAGCCAAATAAACATTACGTGTAGCCTCTGTAAATCTGCATCGTCACTACAGGTGTCTCGCCAGATTAACCTGATGTATTGAACTTTAACTTATTCAGTCTGACTTAT
The DNA here is from genome assembly GCF_032717465.1 of Coenobita brevimanus. Taxonomy (NCBI): domain Eukaryota; kingdom Metazoa; phylum Arthropoda; class Malacostraca; order Decapoda; family Coenobitidae; genus Coenobita; species Coenobita brevimanus. The sequence goes on along the minus strand of NC_136954.1, from coordinate 65,366,143 downwards.
TACGGTAATTTTAATCAGGCTGCCACCAGACGATTTGATTCAACTTAAAGACTGAAAGTTAAGGTACCACAGCTGCATCGAGTACAATTATTCACATTAACGTGGTTCTTAATTCTTTTGTAGTGATGGCTTTTACTAATAGGCCAACAGCCATTGTACAGTAGGACAGATAAGCAGATATATATAGATAATAAAGATAATATATAGATAGACAGACAGACAGATAGGTAGATAAATAGGTAGGTAGACAGATAGATAGACAGAAAGACAGAGAGAGAGAGAGATCGTTACTACCCATTGGCGGTCGTTAGAGGGATAAGGCCGCCTCATAAGGGGTCACTGGGAACGAAACAGGGAAGGGTAGGGGGGAGAGAGAGAGAGAGGACCATTCGCATATGTATGTGAAAGACTGAGAGTACAATTTAACTTTCATTATAGTTGAGGTGAAGAGGGGTCAGAGGGAGAATGTTGGCAAGGAAAGTAGAGGGGAAGCAGGAAGGAAGGAAGAAGGTAGATAGCGGAAGAAGGAGGGAAGAGGGAAGTACTTACGGCAAAAAGGAGGGGGAGGAAAGGGGGACGATGGAGAGAAGGACGCGGATAGAAAGGTGCGGAATCAGGAGAAACGTAAAGAGGGAAGGAAGAGAGAAGCTATAAGAAGGAAGAAGAAAGGGGAAATGAAGAAAGAGAAGTGGTTAGAAGGAAGGAGAAAAATAGACGTGAATAAAGGAAAGCAGGAAGTTAGACTAGGTCAACGAAAATGCAGTGAAGGAAATTAAGAGAAAAGAAGGGAAACAGTGATGCTCGAAAGAAGGTGAGAAGGAGGGATGGGAGGAAGAAGAAATAAAAGTAATGATGAAGGAAGGAAGGAAAAAAGAAAGAAAGAAAGAGGGAGAGAAGAAAGGAAAGAAGAAAGAAAGAGGGAGAGAAGGAAGGAAGGAAGGAAGACATAGAGACGGAGAGAAGGAACGAAGAAAGGGGGAAGCACAAATGAGAAGGCTGAAAGAAAAGGAGGAAGACGAACTGAGAGAGAGAGAGAGAAAGAGAGAGAATCACTCTACCATTGACTATAAAAGTAATCCGAGCGAAGTTATGATCAAGAAAATAATATTAAAGAAATCAACCTGTTCTCGATCTGCCATCAATTCATCAATCACCAACGAGAGAGAGAGAGAGAGAGAGAGAGAGAGGCACGCAGGCAGGCAGGAGACAGACAGACAAGCACACAGAAAGGTAAATAGATATCATATAGAATTAGACAGACAGATCAGACGAGATAAGGGAGTTTGTGGTATACGGTACGTAATCAGGAGACAGATACTACAGACAGGTAGACTGATGGACGTGCAGATTGACAGGTTGACTGAATGGTAAAACTAAACAATACTGGAGGCATTTTATTTTTATCTTGTTTATCGGCCACGCACGATGAATGCTGGAATTGCCCGGATCGGGGGGAGGGGCGGAACAAAGCTTGGGAAACTGTGAAGACTACTTTGAAGACGGATGTTATCAGGTGTCAAGAGGAGCGGAAGTAGTTGTTCTGTACGGGAGGTACTGTAAACAGGCTTTTGATCGGTATACAGTCAAGCAGATAGAAATGAAGCGTCAGTAACAATGTCTGATAAGGTAGATATAGGCTAGACAAATGGACACGTAGGAGACAGATCAAAAGACAGATGGACAGATAGATAGGCAGGTGGAAGCAGAAGGGTGAAAGCTTTTTTCGCGGCAGATCGATAGTCTGCACACACACACACACACACACACACACACACACACACACACACACACACACACACACAGAGATAGATAGATAGATAGATATACATGGTTATGAAGACGGGTACCGTACCAGGTAGGTAGATGGACGTATAGCCTAGACGCAAATAAAGCTGAATTTCTTTTATATGTCACTAGTTTGAATGAACTCTGGGATTACACGTTTGGCAGGTGGGGGTTTAGGGGCAAATCCAGGGTTAGTGCATACTTTGAAGACGAATGTTACGGCCTGTTGTAAGGAGCGTTAGTGGCTCTATAAAGGGGGAAGAGCCGGATTTGCATGATAATTAGGTGGTTTGAGAGAGAGAGAGAGAGAGAGAGAGAGAGAGAGAGAGAGAGAGAGAGAGAGATGGGGTGGTATTAGTAAAAAAAAAAAGGGGGGGGGGAGACGAAGAACTGGGATACAATAATGAAACCTGTTAATTGCTCATTCCTTGTTCAAAGTGAGAGAATATCCGTTTGAGGTGAGGGAATATTCTTTAAGGTTACTAGTAAACAAAAAGAGCTGAATGAAGACTTAATGAAGACTTAGGTTAGTAGGCTATTCAGTCAGTCAGCCAACCAGACATACTAACCTTAAATAACTAACATCCACTCCATCAATATGCAACGAATATATGTTAAAAATGTGGGAATATCCGCTACGAATGAGAAAATGTTAAAGTTGTGAGAATATTCGTTGTGAGAAATTATCTGTTATGAGGAGAATGAAAGCAAGATAATATACCGTAAGAAAAAGAAAAATTAACTCTGACCCTAATGTACCAAGTCTCACCTTTCAGATAATATATGTTAGGGGTGAGAATACCGTATCCGCTAAAGGTGTGGAAATGTCATTGGAGGTGACTGAATATAAGGTGGTGTGATTAGGCTTGTCAGCCATAATAAACTGGCATTAACATAGGCTCTTATTGTAGGTGACTTTGACGATTTCGTTGAGCCTCTTCCTGAGCGATTTCTATGCGTACTGCACATTAATATTCCCGTGTATGTTGTTTATTTAGTTTTCATATTGGCAGTTTGCATGGGTAACATACAGGAAGGCTAATGAACTGCAGTGTGTAGAATAAACAGGTAAGGAAGAAGTATTACGAAATCTCCAAAAGCGATTAGTATTGTGACCCATATTCCCACCTTTAAATAAACCTTAATGAACCTTATTTAACGTAGCCTCACCTGTAAATACACCTGTAGAACGACCAGCAGTGACACTACCACTAGGAAGACAAGGTTCAGCTCAAACGTGCGTCCCCCCGATCCCTTCATACTGGCATCCTCTTGAGTTTCACGCTGGACACTTGAGGGTGATGCTCAGTTGGGACACTGTTTGCCTGTTGCCCTGGTTTTGTTTGATTACATGGATTCTAAAAGTTGCACTCGAATACTTTGATTTTTGACAGTTTTATTCGACCACTGATTTTGTGTTAATATTCCTGCTCTGATTCTGGTATAATGTTTGGGTCCGACATTTACGCTGTTTTAATGGGTTCAGACATTTGGAATCTGTTATGAACTGAAGTTAAACAATGTTATTTCATTGTAGAGATGCTTTAAGATTAGAACACTGCCTGTTGTGATGGATACGTTTGAACACAGGGAGTCTCTGTTTAAAGTCGAGTTATAGTACTTTGTTTAAAGTTGCAGTAAAATTTAAGACACTTTTCATGTTGTCATGAATGCGTTCGAACACTTTTTTCATGTAATTTTCGAACACTGGAAATAGGCTATATGGTTAATCGTGCGGCGTGTTTCGGACACACCTGTTTGTTTACCAACATGTGTTAGTAAGTATGGTGTTGATACCTTTACCTTTTTACTTTTTTATATATATATTTTTTCATCGTTTTCTTGCTCTCCACCTTTCTTTTTACTTCTTTGTCCCCTCCACCCAGCCCCCCTCGTTACACCTTTTCCTGTCTCCTTCCTTCTCCTCCTGTCCTTTCCTCGTTGTCCTTCTCTTCCGCTTTCCTTTGGTCCCTCTCCTAGTCTTCTTTCTTCCCCCCCTTCCCTTTCCTCCCTGTTTCTGCTCCTGCTTATCCCCTCCCACTTTCCATCTTCCCTCTCCTAGTTTCACCAGCTTGTCTTCTCTTCCCTAATATCTCCCTCATTTCCCTCGGTTGTCATTTCTTCCTTCTCTTCTTCCCTCATTGAAACTTTCTTGTTCCTTCCCTATCCTCCTTCCCTCCCCCTTTCTTTTCCCCCTTTACTGCTTTTCTTCTTTAATCGTACCTTTTTCTTCCCTGTCTTCCATCCCTTTCTCTTCTGATATTCTCTCTCCCGCCTCTCTCATCTCCCTACCCTGTCCTCCTTTCCTCCCGTCCCAGATCTTCCCTCTCCCCTCCCTCCTTTGTTGATGCCCTGAGACAATCCTCGCTACACCTCGGTCCACACGTCCCCCCGTCTTCGGTCAATGTGGGACGTGTGGTGGTGGTGGCGGTGTTGGTAGCAGGTGGTTGGTAGTTGTGGTGGTGGTTGATGTTTGTTGCTAGTTGTTGGTTGTTAAATGTGGCAGTTGGGGTTGATGGTCATGCTGGTAGTTGTGGTTACTAATATGATAATGATATTGTTGTGACAGTATGTGACTGGTAAATGTGGTGGTTGGGGTAGTTACTGTTGCAGGTGACTTGTAATGTGGTAGTTGTTGGTCATGCTGTTACTGGTATGGACGTGGTGGTAACTATGGTAGCAAGTGGTTGATGAATTTGGTGATAATGGTTACTAGCGTGGTAGTATGGTAGTTGTAGATGCAGATTTGTAGTTAGGGTATTGATTTTATTTGTACCGGTAGAGGTTTGTGGTTGATGCTATCAGGTTAGTTGTGTTCTTCGTAGTTGTGGTGGAAATGGCGGTTTGTTGATGTGGAAGTGTTCATAGTGAAAGGTGGTGATGGTGGTAGGTGTGGTAGCAGATTTGTTGTCGTGTTGATATCTTAGTGGTTGCTGGTAGTTGTGTGATGATGATAGCTGTGACAGATGTACGGTACGCCATAGTTAGGGTGATGGTGTTGTAGATGTGGAGGAATGGATGCTGCAATAGTAGGTTTAAAGGATAGCTGTGGCAGTAGTGATGATGGCTGTTGGTGCAGGAGAGGGCTTGTAGTTGTAATGGTCGTATACCTTCTTCACTTTAACACGATCTATGTTTTCTTTCTATCTGGAATAGTGAGCTGTAAAAAGAGACAGATACTAGAATGTGATGCTGATCAGGATGTTGTGCTGTGGAATGGATGTAGAGGTGTAGTAATATAGGCTATTCTGCCACTGAACAGTGAGAAATAAGCAGCAAAAGGACGAAAATCGCTACCAGTCAAAGGTGAACGTGCTTTAGTTGTGGTAGTCTGAAGGTGTGGTATCATTGTGTTAAGTGGGCTGATGGTGGATTAGACTAGAGAGAGGGAGGTCAGTCGATGAACCTCCTCTCCTCAGATCTCATGGTTATCTGCTTTAATGGCTCCCGTGTTGTCGATAAGCATATCTTAACTAATTAAAATTGGTGGCGAAGGCTATTGTGGTAACTGTGGTTGGAAAGTAATTAAAGTGAGTTGTGATGGTTGTTACTGATAATGGTCGTGGAAGTTGTGGAAACAGTATAGAGCATTCCAATAGAAGTACACTCAATCACTACTTACACCCTTCCACACATGTCCATACCCCAGCTCGCTTACTCAGTCGCCTCCAACTCTAATTCTGTTTTGTAATGGACTGTTGTTAAAGGTGATGGGATTAAAGTGAGAGAGTATGGACACGTGTGGAGGAGGGTGAATCGTGGCTGAATGTAATTAGGCTATAATTTGAAATGGTCTTTAATGGTGGTGAATATTATGTGTTGTACAGTACTTTTTTAAAACTCTGACTTGGCCTAATATTGTCATCCTTCCACCTTGAATGCAGAGTTGAAAGTATTGCCAGCCCTCCACCCTGAATGCTGTGCCGCAATAAAAAATTATCACTAAATTGTGCTGTTACGAGGAAATGCTCTGGAAAGGATATAGAGCCATAATACTGTAATTGTGTTACTGAGCTAGGCTATATGCAGTAAACTGCAATGGATTTTTTTTTTTTTTTTTTTTTGGTGCAAAGTTAGAGTAAAAAGAGCATTGTTGTGTTGATGGTTGTATCTGTGTTGGTTCTGGTAGTTGTGGTCAGACTAGTGTGATACTGTATAGTTTTCAGCCCTTCTGGTGATTGTGGTAGCTGTGGTTGTTGTGGTCGTAGGTTCCGCAGTGTGTGGTAGTGAAGGCGGCCTCTTTCACAACTCATCACCGCTCCAGGCCGCCCTCCCTCTTGTAATCCCACGCTCATATCTTGCCACATCTTTCGCACTTTGTTTCCTCATTCTCCTGTTGACTTCACTTTCATACTCTTTCTTTTATAAATTTTCTCAGGCTCCTTTGACTCACTCACAGCTGAATGAAATCGTCTTGCGTTAACTTATATAGGCTAAAATGCCGTACTAAAGTTGTCCTGACCATTACAGTTTTTAGTGGCAGTATGAATACGGTATTCTCAGGTTCCTGTATAGCGTACTCAGTCAGCTTAACAGAATCGTTTTGCCATAGCTGGAATAGAGTTGTTGCGTTGTCCCGACCATGACCGGCTTCATATGACCTTGGCAGTTTGCGCCGCCAAATTTTAATACAATCATTCAGTCAATCAATCCCTACCATGAGAGGGTTAACCTTTCGTTGCGTTTCTCTCTTCTCTCCGTCGAGTAGCCTGATACTCCGTTTTTTATTCATCTTCGTTCTCGGCTTTCCTTATTTTTTAGCACTAACTTGGCTTTTGTTTACGGGTGCTCCTAACCAGCTCACCCCGATCATACTCGCTATTTTATTCTTGCCATTATGAGAGACGTTAATTTATCTTATACGAGAGATTTTTTGAACCGGAGGAATTAGATATTGGTTGGCCTTCGTCAGCTCTGTGACTGCTAAAGGTCTGTCCCAATGAGAAAAGGCTTGTTTAGTGGTAGCGTCAGTAAAAATGTTACAATACGTCATCGTAGTCAAGAAGTTAAATTTTTCCTATCTTTCACATGTCGGTACCTCTACAAGCCGTCCTCCCTCATGTACCATTCGTCTTTTCCCCTCGTTCTCGGTCTTCCTGTCCTCGTTCTCCCACCAACTACGCTTTTATTTTGTTGCATTTCGTGAAGTTTCTACCCTCCCTTCCTCGTAGCATCATCCACAGTTGTTTCCATCTCGTTGTCTTCTTACTCTCCATATAACCCCTTCACTACTGTTTTTTTTTTTTTTTTTTTAGTGGTCACATCCTAACAATTATATTAAAGACTCGTTCAAGTGAAGGTGTTAATGAAGGCCAAATCTAACGCCTGCAGTTCGAAAAGTCTCCCTTGACCCCACTAAAATCTGGAGAGAACAACAAGAAATAAAAATGGCGTACTCGGGTGGATGGGTTTAATGCATAAAGCAGGCTGTTTCAAAACCATGCCTCTTTGTTTATCATAATGTAAAGCGCAGCGGGAGTAACATCTGTTTGCAGACCATACCGTATGTAATATGGAGGGTGAGAGACTGACGAAGCGAGGATAATGTATGAGAGGAGTAGGATTGCAAGAGTGAGAAAATGGGGTAGACTTCAACTCCCTCCCTCCCTCTGTACAGAGAACAAGGTGGAAAGAGTGAGTTACTGACAAGGAGACAGGGTGTGTATGAGTGGGATGAGTGGAAGCGGAGGGTGAGGCGAACTTATGAGGGGGTGGGGGGTGGACACGGTACTTAACAGCAAGTGAGGCTATGTGTGTGTGTGATAAAGTGACAGACTATGATTGTGTGATAGGGCGATAGACTATGAGTGTGTGATTGTGATAGGCTATGTGTGTATGATGGAGTGATATACTATGAGTGTGTGATAAAGTGATATACTGTGAGTGTGTGATAGAGTGAAAGACTAAGAATGTGTGATATAGTAATAGACAATGAGTGTGTGATAGGGTGATAGACTATGATTATGTTATGGAGTGACGGACTATAAGTGTGTGACAGTAGGTTACTAGTACAAAGGAGAGACCGAGAGAGAGTGAGAGACTGACTTGGAGAGTGAATGTATGATAGTGGATTGGTTGGGAGGAGGACACCAAGAGTGTACAGTACAGGTTTCTCCCTTCAGACAGAAGAAGTGTAGGTGAGGTTATAAGATTGAGGTAACCGCAAGGTAAACAAGAGGAAGGCCAAGAGAGGTAGAGAGCATGAGAGGCTGACATGGGAAGCGAGTCAGTGGAGCAATGTGGTTGGAAGGAGGAGACGAGACCGAGGACAAGATGGAAATAAGATAGCCATGGTCTTCTCCGTTACCAGACAGCCCCTAAAGGACCATTCATTGAGTGGATGTCTGCTTGCCTGTGTGCTCTTGTGAGGGATTTTGATGGGATGCGTTACTGGGTAGGCGTGGAAATGGAAATGCCTGGAGGGTGGTGTGTCATGGGAAGAGAGGTCGTTACTGAGTTTGGACAGCAGTGCCTCTTAGGACCCAGCGTCAGCCAATAGACTGAAAGACAGACAGATACACAGACAAACAGTCAGACAAAGAGACACAGAAGGATACCGGTAGATCGACAGACAGATAGATGCATAAATAAAATATACATACTGGGAAAACGAGAAAGATAAATGAATGAGGCAGATTGATATACAGATAGATAGACATAACCTGGTCGAAGTGTACCGGTACTGGGTACATACCAGTAAACATAACCAGGTGTAAGTAAATCCTAATAACCCTTTTATCTAATCATACCTTATCGTTAAGTCATCCGTCAGCTGCTTCCTTCGGCGGGTACCGGTAGTATTAACACTTATGTTTCTACTCTTTTTACTGTAGCTACCCGGCCTGCCCTAACTTGGCCTTGAAATCAGTATTGTAACTATAGGTCAACACTAGAATATGCCAGTTACGAAGCAGTGCTACTGAAAGATGTAGAATCATGGTACTTTTTTTGGCACTGATCTTTTTTTTCCTTTTTTTAAATAGAGAAGATGAACAGAGGAAGGAAAACAAATGAATAAAAAAATAAAACACCAGATCACATGTGTCCTCCATTCATAAAAATCCTGTAACAGTTGGCCTTGAATGTCCGTAGGTTGAAGTTTGGGGGGAAACCACTCTGGGGAAGCGAGTTCCAAAAAGATGCAGTTCGGGGAATAAAAGAATTTTGATAGGCAGAAGTTCTACAGTATGGCAGTGTGTGCTATTGAAACGATGTAGTTATGGTACCGTACTTTATTTGCCACTGACCTTTTTGTTTTTTATAGAGAAGATGAACAGAGGAAGGAAAAAGAAATGAATAAAACAATAATACATAGGCTACACCAGATTACAGGTGTCCTCCATTCATAAAAAATCTGTAACGGTTGGACTTGAACAGCCGTAGGTTGAAGTTTAGGGGGAAACCATTCTGAAGAAACGAGTTTCAAAGAGATACAGTTCGGGGTATAGAAAAATTCCGACAGGCGGAAGTTCTGCAGTATGGCAGTGTGACAGTCCAGTCATGAGCTCTACCAGATGCCATGTAGCATGGGAGAAGACGTGGAGAGGTAGCACAATGGATGCAACTTCGTCTGAGTATTTGGCCGAAAAGTAACTGTAAAATAATGCAAGAGAGGCAACAGTCCTTTTTACTTATAGGGAAGGTAGTTCATTTGTAATAGCAGGACAATTAATAATTCTGACAGCTTTGTTTTGAATTTTGTCCAGTTGTTTTAATGCAAAACCTCTCCACATCTGCTCCACTAGGGTAAGCAATATTCCAGCTGAGAGCACGCGTGATTCTTGTAAATTATAGCTAACTGCTCGTCAGTGAAAAAGTTACGGACTCTGTACCGGTACAATAATCCAGGTTTTTCTGAAACGATTTTAGCAAGTCATCTAACATGAGTGGTCCAGCTGAGGGCATTGTTAAGTGAAACACCGAGAATTTCAGTACCTTTAGAGATAGGAATATTAGTAGCACCGAAGATAATATAGGAATCAGGCAACATCTGTTTATTAGCAAGTTGTATATATTTGGTTTTCCTGGCGATGAAACTGTGTTATTTGGTCCCCATTCAGTGATCTTAGATGAGTCTTGATTTATGGAGATCGCAGTACTGATTTGCGATTTAGAGATAGTAAACTTTGTGAATGGGTGGTGAAGTGTGAATGAACTGTGACGTGTTGAATCATCTGCATGTGAGTGAGTGGGATTATGGGTGACTGATAAGAGATCATTAATATGAATTTGGAATAGGGTTGGAACCAGAACTGATCCTTGTGGCATGCCAGCATTAAACGAGTGGAAATTGGAGTATACATCATCTACTTTTACTTCTCTGTCATTGAGATATGAGGAAATCAGTGGAACAAAAGATGATAGGCCACAGCAAGGGAGTTTGGATTGCAGGAAACTGTGCCACACTTTGTCAAAAGCTTTAGAAATATCCAGGACTACTGCATGGGTTTCACCATGTTGGTCAGTTGACTGATGGATGGTACGAGTCAGGAGCCTGAGTACCGGTATATCAACAGTGGATCTTTCGTAGCGAAAACCATACTGTCTGTCACTAATCAAGTTGATAGATTCAAGATGTTTAACTATGTGCTTATTAATTACAATCTCAATTACTTTACCAAAAGAAGATGTGACAGCTATTGGTCTGTAATCAGAGGGATCAGAGGAACTTCCTTTCTTCAGAAGTGGATGGATATTGGTTTCTTTCCAAGCATTAGGGAATGAAGAAGTACCAGCACGTATGCTAGTCTGAATAGTCAAGCCAGAATAGGAGCAGATTCTGGGGAACACATTTTCAAAACAATTGGAGGAATTCCATCTGACTGTGGAGTTTTGTTGATTGGTAAGTTGTCTAGGATGGATTTTACGTATCTAGTCTGTATCTTAGTGGAACACTTCTGGGAGAGTCAAGTCCTAGTACAGGGACGTTCTGACTGACTTCCTCTAAGGTAGAATTTTAGGCAAGCGTACTGGCAAGGACGTTCACTTTTCCATGCGGGTCATTTGTAGTAACCATCTGAAGATTTTTGTGGGAGAATGGGTGATGAGTTGCTAAAGTTATTTTTGAAAGAATTGAGAGCTGACCAGAATAATCTGTTGTCACTGGGATTATTTAATAGTTTGGATGCTTGTTTGTCAAGAAAGTTTGATTTAGCGAGATTTATCACTGCTTTTGCATGGTTTCTAGCAATTTTATATTGACTGAGTAACAGATTTTTTTTATATTTAAAGTAAAGGTTACATGCTAAGAACTTTTGGGTCGTTGCTCCAGCATAATTGCTGTCAAATTATTTTGGGGAGTCTGATCTTGTAGTAAACTGCTGACTAGGTATGAACAATTCCAAACCAGCTTGCATTAAGTTAGTGATGTGGGACGGGATAGAATTAATGTCTCTAGAGAAGTAAGACTCCCGTGGAATGTCAGTAAGATAAAATCCATCCCAGTCTGCCCTATCAAATGCTATCTAGTTCAGAACGGGGAGGTTTGGGGCAACTGACTAATGAGGCTTTGATGAGATTGTGGTCGGAGGATCCAAGTGGTGACAGTGCACTCTTTTCTGTATTGATGTGGGTTATTTGTCAGGAATAGGTCCAAGAGAGGCGTTATGGTCAGGATTGTCTGGTAGCCTATTCTGGTTGGTTGTTTTACCAATTGCTTGAGATTAAACGATTCTGCAAACAGCCTGCATTCTAGACCAGTACCATATCGTCAGTCCTGGCTGAATGCAATAACCATTCTACATTATGTACGTAAAAGTCGCCCAAAACGGTAATTTTAATGGTAAGGGTGTGGTTATGGTTGGTCAACTGTGTGCATATGGAATCAAATACGCTGGGTTCTGAAGAAGCATTGGGGGGGCGATAAACTATACAGATATATTTCGTAGTATTTAGGTACGGGGTACCGGTATATTAGTTTATATAATGAATAATCAACGTTAGCATAAATAATGAATAATCAAAGTTAGCTTAAGTAAAGTTCAACACAGTGTCAACTGCAATTTCAGATTTGCTGTAACAAGAGGTGCCACCCTTGTTACGGAAGTTTGTGAGGAGATGGTAACCGGGAAAGCAAAATGGGGGATACGTCAGTAGAGGGAGAGATTTGTGTTTCTGTGAGGAACGGAATTCAGATTTTTACCAAGACCACGGATATTAGTGGAATATACGGCAGAAACCGAGCTTCTCTGCTGACGAGCATGAATAGCCTAGTGTTCGCAACAACCGCTGTCAGCACAGTCGTTTGATTGCAACCAGGGGGACCCTGTGCCGCCATCCCTACCCTGCCGGAGGTGGCAGTCCAAGATACCACCAATTTGCTAATAATAATGCAGCGGCCATTGCTAAGGGGGGATGGAAGTAGAAGGTGTGTTATTGGTATTAAGAGAGTATGCTGGCCTACACTCTGTGTTAATGAAAACACTGAAAATGTTCAGCAAAGGGAGATGGTCAGAAACAGGTCCTGAGGGCTGGTGAAACGGGAGCTCCAGCTCCCCCTGTCACCAGCTTGCCATCTACCTTGGGGAGTAGGCCAACCGCCCTGTTCGACTGGTGCTACAGTCTGCTCCCGTGCGTGAAATAAACTGCATAATAATGAAACTCTTGGCTAGGGTAAGGTGAAAAGACTATAGTGGCATCTCTGCTAAAAGTAAAAAATAAATAAATAAATAAAAATTTAATGCTGCGTTGATGTTATTTTGAGTTTTCATATCGTCTCCAGAGAAATTTGTTAGATGTAGGATGAACCTCTCGTACTGAATTAACCCTTTCAGTCCGAGGACATTTTCGCTTTAACCTTTTCTTTTAATTCGATGACGTATTTTTAGTTATAACCCCCTCTTTCCGATGTATTAAGTTAACTATCAATCCGATGACTAGTTTTTTAACCTTCAGTCCATGACATATTTATTACAGCCTTCAGTCCTGTGACGTATTTTTCGTTTTTACCTTTCAATAAGAAAACAGGAAACAGTATTATTCTTACACACACACACACACACACACACACACACACACACACTCAAACACACACACAAACACACACTCAAACACACACACACACACACACACACACACACACACACACACAAACACACACTCAAACACACACACACACACACACACACAGACCGTAATAACGTTGGTTACATAATTCTAACGCCTTTCCCGAAGCGATTTTTTTTTATTCACCTTACTGTTCAATTGTGTCCTATAAATCCTTCCTATATCGCCGTACCGTGCATAAATAATGCACAAAAGGATTTTAACTTGCCATATTAAAAAAGATCGCTAAGGAAGAGGTGCTTGGGAGTCTTCTTACCTGAGAGAACACAGGTCAATATCCTAACGGTACCCATGAACTCTCCTCTCTTTCCCACTCTTTCTTCCTTTTCTGTTACATTACTCTTCTTTCATCTCTCTTGTTTCCCTAGGCGTTTAATTCCTTCAGTACCATGACCGACTTATTATTATTATTATTATTATTATTAAAATTATTATTGCTGGTGCCACTTAACGATTTTCTTCATTCATGGGTGAGACTATACGATTTTCTTCTAGTAGCGACAGTGTTATTCGATGCAATATTTAACACGATTGTCTTAAGTCATGGGGAAATCTTGTTGTGATGGGGTTAATGAACGCTATATTTTAACCTCGCCACTTCGAAAAGCTTCTCTTAAGCTAAGTAAAGTCGTCAGATGGTGGCAAAAATATTTACAGAATACGATCTTACTGAAATGGTCAATAACAAAGCCTAAAATGACTTACACTGTTAAGTTTTTGGATTAAAGGGATTACGTTCAGAATGACTAACCGCGGAAACAATGGAAATATATATTGTTACTGTTCAGTCAGTGATGATTTTTTACAATCTTTCGTTTCCCCCTCCTTCTCCTCTTTACTCCGTACTCACACGGTTTTGTATTTGGGATCCAAGGATTACGTCTAGAGGTAATCCTCGTGAAGCTAAACGTACGAAAGAAGTTAGTGCATGGATGAGGTGGTTTCTCGGTCTTTTGGTTAATTATCCTCTTCCTCTTCCTTCTGCATTCACACCATCTTGTAATTACATGTAGAATGCCACAATTGAGTGTACACGCAATATATTATCTTTAAGTCGTATGTATATGATTTTAAATCGTATGTATATGATGGTTTCCCATTATTGTTATTGTATTCTCCCCTTTCATCGCTAACACCGTTTATCACGGGATTAAAACAGTTACCAGTATGATTTCAGTTTCACATTATTCAACTAAGCAAACATACGATGACAAAGTTACCTGTATACCGTAGCAATTCTTATTGGTGATTGTTTCCTAAGTCTTGCATCTATTCTTTCATCACTCTCGTCTCCTTACTAACACAGTTCAGTTCCGAGGATGAGGGGGAAAACGTCTGAGATGAAACATTAACGAGTGACATTAAAATTTTGAAGACCGTGACATTTACCGCCTTCTTGTGGCTTAGGAGACTTCGTAGCACCTTTTCCTTAGCGATTTATTTTATTATAACTTATTACAGATTAGCACTATACTGTATGTTATTTATATAGTTTTCCTGACGACCTAGTTTGCATCAGCAACATACCAGAGGATAGTGAGGTGTAATGTGCTGAATAAGTCGGCAAGGAAGATGTGTTATTTCCAGAGCCACTAAAAATACGACACTATCTCGCATTTTTATTTCCTTATCTCCATCACCTCCTCGCTCACCCCATTTTGTCTCGTAACTTGAGGAACAACGTCTTCAGTACCACAACAGATGAAAATATAGCTAAGAATAAAATATTTCTCAAAACAGACTTTTCTCGCATGTTTATCCATTTCCTCCTTCCTCTTATCTTCCTCATTCACTGTATCCATTTTTCTCCCTCTCCTTATCTTCAATATTCACAATATCCACTTTCTCACTCTCCTTACTTTCCTCATTGACATTTTTCTCATGCGCTAACAGACTCAGATTAAGATTACCGGTAGAGAAATTTCGTCTAGAATACCACATACTAATTCAGAACCAAACGTCAAATTAGTAACAGGTTTCTTGTGATTGCGACACATCTTTCATCTTTATCAATCTTCCTCCCCTCTATCCTCTTCATCTTCCGTAAATCACATAAACTTCGCCTCAGGGGTTAGGTTAGTAACGTTTAGAGTATCACACTAAAAAGAACTTCGATGGATTGCCAAGACTTGCAGTTTCTCGTTTCTTTATCCATTTTCTTCCATTTACCTCTCCGTTCTTATTCACCAACACAATTTCATTTTAGGACTTAGAGGAAGAACGACTAAAACGTTACACTTCGGATGCAAAGCATGAAGTAAAGAACTACAGTAGTATATAGTTTTCATGACATATACTCCCCACTTATCATATTTCTTCTCTGTCCCCCTCTTCCATATGCATTGACACGGCTTGGTTCGGGAGATTAATGTTTGTAGAAAGTGTAACAGTGAGATAGAGTAGCGGGGTACACTGATAGCGAAGTTGTAGGAGCTTATGCTGAAGGGTTTAAGAGCGAACTGCGACCTTAGTGTCTCAGGGTTGCAAATATTGCCACCCATGCTCAAAAAATCGCTAGAAGGTAGCTTAATGTAGTTTAACTCCCCAAAAGTCGCTAGTTAGTGTGTTTAAATCCCCGGAATATCCTCAGGCATTTGTAAGAATCTTTAGATTACTCGTAAAATTCTTGTTTTGACACGTTATAAGCTGTCGCTAAATAGAAGTGAATTATCTCTAGATTTAACACACACAAAAAGTGCTCAACTGACAACACTGCGTAGTATGGTGTTGTGGGTGCCGGTGTTGCCACAAGGTACAACTCTTAAAATTTTCCCTCTTTTCACTCTTTAATTTTACACTCTTTCCCACTTATTCAGTACAGTTTACAGTTGAAACGTGTGTGGTTTTAAGCAGAAGTGGGATATTGGAGTTTGGTATGAAACTGGTGGGGATACGAAAATTCACCTTGCGATACTCCGTGATTCATCTTCCGCTAAAGCAGATCCCCATGGTGTATATTGCCTGGGGTGAAGTTTACGAGTTTATCGTTAATTTTTGCTGTATTTTCAGCATCTCAGTCCGATTTAATGAGTGTACAGGATGGCTTATTTAAAATCCCACCCATACTTGTTAACATTTCAGGTTATTAACGAGGAGTAAGTAGAGGTATGAGCAGTAAATTTAGACTAATGGCGAGAGGTGATAAGAATCCTGTGTAAAAATGAGCACACAGTTGCCGGTTTGTGAGTTTGTGAAATATTTCCAGGGCGTCTCTCTTGCTGTTATTTTTCTTCATAATTTTCCTCTATAATTTACCCCCGAGAGAGAGAGAGAGAGAGAGAGAGAGGCGGAAAGAAAGCTGGGTTGGAGAGCTCACATAGATACAAGTATCACATAATTTGCGGTCCCAGCGAGACGATTCGTCACAGATGCAAAGAACGGGATGATATAGCAGAGAGAGAGAGAGAGAGAGAGCTTGTTTATATCCTTCCTCTGCCGACAGTATTCCTGCCAGATCTTTTAGTTTGCTCATAATTTTCAAAAGTTTAATTTGCGAGGTTACAGGGGAAGTGAAATATTTTAAAGATTAATTACGAGGGGATTAAATACTAAGGGAAGGTTGGGAGTTGTGGGAGGAAGTCATAAAGATAGATGGAGAAATAGATAGTTGGGTAGCTGGGTTATTAGGTGGATAGATAGATGAGTAGATGGGTAATTAGATAGATGGGTAGGTGAGTAATGTAGATAGGTAGATGGTAGGTGAGTAATTAATGTAGATATATAGATGGATAGATGGGTAGGTGAGTAATTGATGTGGATAGATAGATAGATGGGTAGGTGGGTAATTAGATATATAGATAGGAAAGTAGATGGGTAGGTGGGTAAGTAGATAGATAGCTGGGTAGGTGGGTACTTAGATAAACTGGTAGTTGGTTAATTAGATGGGTGGATGAAGAGACAGACAGCTACCTGGATAGATAGATAGTTGAGCGGTTGGGTAATTAGAAGGTTGGATGGCTAGATAGATAATACAGTTGTGTAGAGGATGGATAGATAGATAGATAGTAGATGTATAGATAGCTAGTTAGGTAGACTGGTAAGTACGGTAGATGGATAGATAGATAGATAAGTATATAGACAGATAGGTAGATCGTTGAGTAGATAGGTAATTGGATAGAGAGAAAAAGTTAAAGGTGGGGGGGTGCAGACGCCATGAGACGCTAAGGTGTGGTGCTCAACTCTGCACCTTTAGGCCTTTGAGTCTGTGGCAAGTTTTTCATCCGATATCCTGGGATGCATCCGGCTTCGTACGCCTTTTTCATTTCCTTGCTTACGTCAGACTATTTTCTTCAGCTCAGGAGAACCAGATTAGTTGTGAAGGGATCAGTGAGGGCTGTATCTAACCCTTCCAGTTCGAAAAGTCTATCCGGAGCAAGAGGCAGCAAAAACTATTAAAAAAAAAAAAAAAAAAAAAAAAAAAAATGCTGGCCTTGATGGGGTTCTTTGTGATCAATGTATTCCGTTGTCGGCTTATCAGTTAGTCATTTGTGGCCTGGTTCCTTATCTTTTCCCGTGATAAGGAGAGAGAGAGAGAGAGAGAGAGAGAGAGAGAGAGAGAGGCGGTCAATGACTTCCATTCAACTTGGACTTACACCTCTGTTGACAGTTTCTCCCCCACCCCCCATTCTCTCTCTCTCTCTCTCTCTCTCTCTCTCTCTCTCTCTGGCCATGTAAAGAGAAGGGTGAAAATTATAGAGTAAATCTACGTTGTTGGAAGGACAGGAAAGGGTCTGGGAGGGAAGGGGGGAGGGAAAGTGGTAGATAAGGAGGAATAGAGAAAAGGGAAGAGAAGAACGGTGAAGGAAGGATGTAAAGGGGGGAAGGAGAGAAGGAATACGTGTAGGGAAAGGTGGAAGACAGAAAGACGTACTCGTGAGAAGGAAGGGAAAGCAGGATAGAAGAGGCTGACTAGAGAGAACAGAAAGATAAAAGAAAGGGAAATCTGAGAAAAGGAATGAAGGAAGGAATTGAAAGGGAGGAAGGAAAGCAGGAAGTAAAACAAGAGAGAGGTACAAAGAAGAAAGGAAGGAAGGGGGGAGAAAACGAGGAAGCGACTCCCCACAACACACACACACACACACACACACACATCACAATCCTTCCTCATCCACTGCACCTCTCGCTTGTTCCACACAAACTTTTAATTTTTTTTTTTTTTTTCAATTTAAATCCTTTGTTTACCATTTAGTACAAGCTCCAACAGAGGCGGACGATATTAGTCATAGCTAAGAAGGAGTGAGCGGAATATATCAGGGAAGCATAGACAGAGGAGCATACAGAAGCAGAACAGTAGGTCAGTGTTGCAAGGACAAGCAGGTTCACAAATGCCACCAACATCCTGCAGTCCATCACATCCCCTTCCCCCTCACTCTTGGACCTCCTGTTAAAGTCCCTACAACATTCTTGGTATTGCAAGGGTGGTAGTGATCAAGTCTTTAGGAGAAGTAGTCTGATGTTTGAAAGAATGTGAGCTCGATCCCAGACTGGGCTAGGGGAACATTTGGATTATTTGAAGCTCTTTAAGACAATCTCTCCTCATCTTCAACAAAGCCCACCGTTATGTCATATAAACACCCCAGGTGATACCATCACACAAGTCGCGAATAGGTCGACCTACTTTGTATTAAATGTGGATGGTGGATTCAAGTGCCGAAGTGGTGACATGTTCAGGTGTGCTCAGTGTAGAACAGGTGGGTCTCAGGGAACGGAGTGCCAATCATACAGAATACCGGAAGTCTCTCTCTCTCTCTCTCTCTCTCTCTCTCTCTCTCTCTCTCTCTCTCTCTCTCTCACACACACACACACACACACACCGTATGCAAGATGAAACTTTCCATAATACGTCTCCCTTTCCACTGTCGTCATATGCCTTTACCAGATCCATAAAGGCCATAAATATTTTGTTGCCCTTTTCGTATGCCCTCTCTACACTCCGCCCTACTTCAGATACCGCAGCTTTCCAAACACATCCCCTGCCACGCTGAAAATCCCTTTCTTTATCACTTACCATAATGTTCTAGCGCCCTGTATTGCCTCTGCCATCACTGTTCCACCATATACTCGTACCTTACACGCAACACATAGCAGATTTATGTCATGATAATTTTTTGCACTCACTTATCTATTACTTTTATATCCCTGATCCACAGCACGAACCGGTAGTAGGCTAATTTTATGATAATTTCTTCGCACTCACTTCACTATCACTTCTTATGCCTTATCCGTAACACTTAGCAAACTTATTTTATTTTTATTTTATTTTTTTTACATTCAGTTTGCTACCAGTATCACAGTTCTTCCATATGCCTTATCCACAGCCCTCAGAAGACTTTTTCCATGATGATGATGATGATGATGATGGTGATTATGATGATGACATTATTATTATTATTATGATTAATCATTATTTCTTTATTTTTCCACTCCGGCCACCTTTACTCCTATTCAAGGGCACCGTTACAGCCGTCTTCCTCTCGCTCCCCTAGTATGCGAGGATATACAGTTCCACTCAGTCCAGGCTTTTGACATACTGTACATCCTACAAACATTTTCGTTTCAGCAACATTTTTTTTTTTTTTATCACTGCATACATCTCATCCTTTCCTGCGTCCATTCCCTTACTTGAACCTTTCCAAAATATTTTTCACACCTGATATTCTGATTATTTGGTATTACATTGCTTCTCTGTACTCCACCACGCCAGTCATGATCGCTCTGTTTTCGTTATACCCGGAGCCGTATTCTAAATTGCTCTATAAATTTCGGAACATCACTTTCTTAGCGAATTATTCTGCACATTACACCTCAGTATCCGCTTACATGTTGTTGCTGGAAACTGTGTCGATGTTAAGCGATATAACGACACACAAGAGAATGTTTACGTGTATAGATAAGATAAATCGCCATGGGAGAGGTGTTACGAGGCCTTTTATGCCACCTAGAATACAGACCCCATTCTCTCTCTCTCTCTCTCTCTCTCTCTCTCTCTCTCTGCTTTCAGAAATAAAAATTCGTCAAAGGAAAAGCGGTAACTAAGGTTGTTTTCAAGTCCCTCACTAAGTAAAGGCCTTCTCGTGCTGAATAAAATCGTCCGGAGACAGCTTGATTGAATTATAGACACATGTCGTACGGAGGGGGTTACGCTTCAGTTTTTTAGTTCTCCTTTCACATTAATCACCCCCCTCCCTCCCCTTTACACTGAAGATGTGGTGCTGGAGAGCGGCGCCTTCACGTGGTGGCACCTACATAGCTGGGTGGATTCACTGCCTGGTTATACAAACGTCTCAGTTACATCCCTATCCCTTGAAATGAGGATAATGGACTGCTGGAGAAGAGGAACTTGAGCCTGCAGTCCACTGGGTTCATGTTACAGATGAACCTAAGGCTACAACAACAGCAACAATAAGTACAATAACACAAACAACAGCAATACCAGTAACAACAACAACAACAACTACTACTACTACTACTACTACTACATTACTACAGTGAAGACGTGTTTTATATTTATTACTATTTTCAAATAATTATCTCCACCAACGAAGTTGGAGGAGGTTATGTTTAAATCCCTGCTTGTCTGTTTGTTTGATTGTTTGCCCACAAAGTATATCAAAAGTTACTGATGGATTTCAGTGAAATTTTGTGGATATGTGGGTCATACACCAGGGAAGAGCTTATTAAGTTCTGGTGATGATGTGACTTCAAGTTCAGGACTGTTTTGTGTTTGTTTGTCCACAAGATATCTTAAAAGGTATTGATGGATCTCAGTGAAATTTGGTTGATGTGTAACTCATGGACTAAGGAAAAGTTTATTATTATTTCGGTGGTGATCTGAGTTATCTGGTATAGACGTTGGCGGAGGTATGTGCTCGTTGAGTGCGTTTAACTTTTTAGATTCTCATTCGGGAAGACCTCGTTTAATGGCGGGTGTTAATGAAGGCTACAACTAACCCCTTCAGTCGAAAAACGTATCCTAAGCCGACTAAAATGGTGTGAAGGTATCAGTGACAGAATGTATAAGTACGCATCATCGGACTGAGCGAGTTAAGCCCTCCACCACGATTATCATTATTATTTTTCTGGGTTACTTCTAGATGCTTTTAATGCTGTTTAGGGAGTGAAAAGGTAGTATGGATAAAGACTCCCCGTTTTCGTCGGTTAAAGAAGCTCCCTAACACCTTTTCCTAAGCGAGTTATTTTTCTTATTACACATGGCTGTCCTAATCTCTGCTGTATAAATCCTTCAGTCATCACCATACTCTGCACAAGTAACGTACTAAAGGTTATTAATCAGCTGTATCCAAAAATAAATCGCCAAGGAAGAGGTGTTAGGGAGCCTCCTTAGCCAACGAGAATGCTAGCCTCAAATACCTTCATTAACGAAAGAACCTTACCTTCCTGAGATGAATAAGCCTGATAGGGTCTGTTGGTAGTTAGCAGGTAGTAAGTAGGTAGCAAGTAGGCAGTAAGTTAGTTGTAAGTAGGATTTATAAAAGAGGTCGTTGTACTAAAAACACTAAACATTTGAGCATTTTAGAGAATTTGCTTTTTTTTTTGGAGTGTGTGAGGAAACAAATTAGGCTGTAGTAATCTTTCTTGGGTTTAGCCCTAAGAGATGAAATTAATTTGGTTGGCCATGTGTGTGTGTGTGTGTGTGTGTGTGTGTGTGTGTGTGTGTGTGTGTGTGTGTGTGTGTGTGTGTGTGTGTGTGTGTGTGTGTGTGTGTGTGTGTGTGTGTGTGTCAGAGAGAGAGAGGGGTGGGGTGGGGAGAGGGGATGAAGAAATGAGTAAATTAAAAGAAATAAAAAAAAGGATGAACATGGACACTAACACGAAAGAGAAAGAGAGAGAGAGAGAGAGAGTATCCATCAAGAACTTTTAGAGATATATTGTCTCCATTCACAAGGGGTGATGTAGGGGAGGGGAGTGAGTAGGTCGGGGAAAAAAGAAGATAAGAAATGGAGAGAGGGAGAGGGGGAAAGAGGGAGGAATGGGAAATGGAGTGGATGGGAAGGGCAAGACTTGGTGGCATGGTTGGTTTGGTACTGGCCTCTTGCTTGGGGGGCGCTCTGACGTGGATGTGACCCCTAGTGAATGCTACTGAGTTTGATGGATGGACACTCCCTCTCCGTGGCAGTCAAATAACCAGACCTACAACATACCACTCTTTATTACTGTCTTCTTCATCATCTGTGCCTTGTATCTCCTTTAACGTCCAACCAACCTACACCATACAACTGCCTGCGACCACTGTCATCTGGTTCACCATCTATGCCATGTATCTTTCCTACCCACCATACTTGTGTTTATACTGCCACTGTCTTCCCTTCCTCCATCTGTGTCTTGTGTCTTTCCTACATTCTTCCTAAGCTACACCACACCACTAATTAATACTCGTTCCTCTGTATTATCATCTGGCTTGTATCTGTCCCACCCTCCTCCGAACACTCCTGTGACTTTACCTTTTACTCAAAGGTTAAGACGTTCCGGAAGAGAGAGAGAGAGAGAGAGAGAGAGAGAGAGAGAGAGAGAGAGAGAGAGATCTTTTTCCCCTCTTCCCCTGTCTTTCACGCCTGTCTCCCTCCACTTTAATTGAAAATGCCGCTAAAAGAGTAATGACATTTTTAACACAGTGAAGTCGTTTATTTCAGCATTTTTGCCATAAACTTTTCGTAATTATAAAGGCAGTGAGTGTAATATTAATGACGTCTCCCCTACATTGTTCTTCCACACACCAGACGATTTTATTCAGCCAGATTATAATGATACTGGACGATTTTATTGAGGCAAACTATCATGAGACTTTATTAAAATTTAGGGGCAATAAATAAATAAATAAATAAATAAATAAATAAATAAAATAGAAGCCATCAGTACCTTGCCGTCTTTATTTTGTTCTCGCCACCAACAGAGTTTTATTCAGCTGAAGGATATGGTATTGAATGTAATATTTTAACAATCCAGTGTTTTACTTTGGATCGTATTCTAAGTGGCTTTGGAGACGTCATTCCCTAGCGATTTATTTTACACATTACACCACATTTTTTAATATGTTATTCAAGCAACCTGTGTCAATATTAAAACGATATAAATAACATAGAGGTGATATACAAAATAAATCGATAAGAAAAAGATGCTAAGAGACCTCCCATGCCATTTGAAATGTGACCCTTAGAAGCTGACTCCCGGAACGTCGACACTGCCATCTTTTTGTTATTTTATTCATGCTACTGCCAGACGGTTTGATCACGCTTAAGAGATTTAGAAACGACCTCCATTAACCCCTTCAGCACCATGACGTCATTATTATGTATCTCTCCCACCAGACCATTTTATTCAGCCATACCCTTTAGTATAAGAGGTGGTGATAATGGCGGCAGTGGAGGGTGATGATGATAATGAGAGGAGATACAATGATGATAGTAAGAGCGATGATGATGAGATTGAAAGAATAATTTTGCACAATAATTCCACTGGCTGATAATATCATTTTACTAAAACTACAAAAACACCTCATTTTCCTTCATAATATTTTCCCTCTTAGTCATCCCTAACACTCTTTCACCTCACATCCCACACTTTTCCTCCATACGTCACACTCTCCCGTACACCACATCTTCCCTCACACATCACTATCTCTCATACTCCTTCGCTCACATATCACTCTCCCTCATACTTCTTCCCTTCTTCTCACCCTTTTCTCCTACATACTTCTTCCCTCACCTTCTTCTCCCTCATTACTTCTTCCCTCCTTCACACCTTCTCCTTCATACTTCTTCCCTTCCTTTCCCTCGTACGTTTTCCCTTGCTAACACTACACTTTCAACACCTCCATTCACACCGTTCCCTCCTTCGTATTCGCTATCTCCCTTACACCTCATTTTCACTCATACTTCTCTCCTCCTTTATGCTCTTTCCCTCCTCCATGCTACTCCATCCTCCCTCACCCCTCATACTGCAACCTCACCCCGTCCTCATACTAAATATGTTAAATAGATTTGTTTCCGATAATGTGTAATGAATATAAATGTTTCTGTTAATTTAGATTGTGGTTAATGTATGTAAAGTGTATTTTAATTTTATTCAGTGTTGAAAAATGTAGTTCCCTTTTGCCCCTCTCTCTCTCTCTCTCTCTCTCTCTCTCTCTCTCAACACACACACACACACACACACACACACACACACACACACACTGTCAGGGAGAACTTTCAAAACTTCTGTAATTACGATGTAAGTCTCTGTGTTAAAACTGGTTAGGCCGTATCACTGGAAATCACCGTAGAGTCTGCGAAGTCTGTGTAGCCGCGTCCCAGTCAGTGAAACCGGGAAACATTAGAAAACTGTGCCAAAACCAATACAGCGAATCGCATGCCTTTTATTCCTTATCTTCTCTGTGTGGAAGATACTGGTTTACGGAAGGGGTGAGTTTTTTGTGTGTGTGTGTGATTTTTGAAAGATTGGTGAGGAGACGTGATGTGTGTGTGTGTGTGTGTGTGTGTGTGTGTGTGTGTGTGTGTGTGTGTGAATGCATCTAAGGAGATGAAGAGACACACAGATACATTTGCACTGAATTGGTGTACACATGTATGCCTTTACACAGGTGGGTATGCACACACACACACACACACACACACACACATAGAGGAATACACGCGCCCAGTTTACTTTCAGACTTATATGCACATACAGACACACATAAAGGCACACGCCCACGCGATCTTATCTTCTCTCATATGAACTCAGTGCATTCACACCCACACCCACACGCACACGAACACCCACACAGACAGTCCATTCCTCCCTTGCATACACCCGCACAAGCCCCCCCCCCCCCCACACACACACATTTGCATTTCAGTTATGCTGTCTGTTCGTCTCTCTCTCTCTCTCTCTCTCTACGATCACCCACTTCTCTCTATCTACCATAAATCTAGGACCACGATACACAGGGAGGGTAGAAGGTAAACATGGGGGAAAAATATGTAATACTCTTGGAAGGGGTTATTTTTGGTGAGAGAGAGAGAGAGAGAGAGAGAGAGAGAGAGAGAGAGAGAGAGAGAGAGAGAGGAAAGGGTAGATTCGTAGATATTATGAAACAAATAGGTAGAGAGTAATTGGGTAGGTCGGTAGGTAGGAAAGAAAGAAAAAAGGTATAGATTGGCAGGTATGTTGGTAGGCAGATAGGTGGGTCCGTAGGCAGGTAAGTTTGTAAATGGAAGGTAGGTAGGGAGATGTGCAAAGTTACGTATGTAGGTAAAAAACAGGTAAGTAGGCAAGACGGTAGGTAGACAAAGTGGAGACAGTCTTTTCGCCTCATCAACTCGACTTTCACTGGCTTTAATCTCTTCCTCTTGACATCAGTGTTGTGTCTTTATATCTTTTCTATCGTTACTTCAGTGGTTGTTGCTGTTCTGAAATGTCTGCCTCTAGTCCTCCTCCACAACGGCGAGAGCGTAACTTCTGTCTGGCAGCGCAGTCTTACCGCTATTCTGTCCATGCGGAGTTCTCCAGTATTCTCAGTCATCATTTACGTTTACAACAGGCAGTCTCCGGAGCTGTCTTTCCCAGTCTGTATTTCCCTGTGCCTATGACCTCCAGTCTTTTAAACACAATGTGTGCAAACTCTCGAAATGAACGGATCATAAATTTGACTCTCTCTTGTTTACTTTTTCTTGTTGAGAATAGCTTTTAGTGTTTGCCTCCTAATATATACATAAGAAAAAGATACGTGGGTAGGCAGATGAGCGGATGAGTAAGTAGGTAGAAAAGCAGTAAAGCAAATGGAAAAAAGCACCGATATGTAGATAGTTGTATACATAGGTAGATGGGTAGGCATACATATGTGAACAGATTAGGCAGGCAGGCAGGTAGGTAGGCAGGTAAAAAGAGGCGTCATCTGGTTGGTAGGCAGGACGCAAGTGTACATATACAGGTGGGCAGATGTTAGTACTAGAGATGAGTAGATATACATAAATTTAGAACATATAGATCCATCGTAGTTATTCTTCTCGTAATTTGTGTGTGTGTGTGTGTGTGTGTGTGTGTGTGTGTGTGTGTGTGTGTGTGTGTGTGTGTCAAAGTAAAGAACTCATGTACCCCTACATGTGTGGGTGAAAAAAACAAAAACAAACATCAATATTTTCACCCCCGCTTCAAAATGGCGGCAGTGAGGGGGGTGGGACTTTAATAAACTGGAGGGGGATATAGCGTCATTTCTTTTCCCTCCGTCGTTTCCACTTCTCTTCCATTTTGATCTTATTCATTTCCATATAGATTTTTCACAGTTCTTAATTTTTTTTGGACCACAGTTTTGGGTGAGGTGAAATTTTTGAGATGAGAAGATTTGTGGTAGCTACCCGAGGAGAGAGAGAGAGAGAGAGAGAGAACTGATCGCTTGTTGGATTCCGAATGAACAGTAAAATTTTTAATCATTATTTTGGATAGAAAAGGAAATATTTGATCAATTATTTTGGTTGGATGGTTGGGGAAATATATTCTGAATTAGAGTTTTCAGTAGATGAAGAATTTTGAGTTGGATTTTTTGTAGATAAGAGAATTTTGAGTTAGATTTTTAGGATTTATAGGGTAATTTTGAACTAGATTTTTGGTGAGGATTTGAGTTAGATTTTTGTATAGATAGGAGAATTTTGAGTGTGAAATTGGATGAACAAAGAAAACAGACACGATAAATGTCAGACTGAATTTGGCAGGACAAGGAAAGGCGTATATATTAAATTTTTACCCTTTTCACTGGTCAGGCTCCCGTAGAAGAAGATTAAAACTCGTTAGGCTAAGGCTTCTAGTGTGATGAATCCGATCCTGACATCAGTTTCTGCCGGAGTAAAGATATTAAAGTAACCCAACGTATCGTCATTACAGTGGTCTGGTATTATGACCTCCGTGTGAGATGCAATTGCAAGTGTCAAGCATCACGAATAATCTAAGGGAAATAGTACTGATTTGCGAGATGCCATTGCCAGTATAAACAAGCATGTATATTCTAAAGGAAATAAAGTTGATCTGTGGCGGATAATTGTAGAAGAAAAGTTGCTTCGAATCATTGGGGTTATGATGTAGGCTTATTGGTTTTTACCGGCGTGCGATTGGTGTAAATGTAAAAAGGCATTGTAAATTATGTAAAATAAGTGAAGAAAATTTTTGATCTGAAATTCTGGATAGGCCTATTCACTAGAGAGAAAAATGTTGAGCTAAATATTTGAAGATTGAGGAAAATTTTAAATTCAGTTTATGGAAGGACTGGAAAATATTGCGTTGGAATTGTGAACTCTTTAGTTAGAATTTTGAATAGATAGAGACAAATTTGGAGTTAAAGTTTTGGATATAAAGGAAACTTGATTTAAAAAGTTAGAAAATTTAACATTTAGAGTAAAATATATAGTTGGTTGGTTGAAGATTATTGAATTGTATGCAGTAATGTTCTTTTATTCATATACCGGTATGTATTTTAATATACATATTTTGATAATATTTACCCTTGCCTGACCTGTCTTCGCTAAATAACCTAGCCCTGGGCCCCTAATTTCATGCTAGGGCAAATACATAATTGGATGATTGAGTGTTTGATAAAATTCGTTTGATTTTTATTATATCCACATTTTCTTATACTCAGTGTTCTCCTGCTCTCATTCATTTTTGTATAATACCTTATGCACATGCTTTTCACACACACACACACACACACACACACACACACACACACACACACACACACACATTCTCTCTGTCTGTCTGTCTGTCTGTCTGTCTCTCTCTCTCTCTCTCTCTCTCTCTCTCTCTCTCTATCCAACACACGCATTGATTCTCACATTTTCTTTTTCAAACACTCCACCCCACCCACACTCTCTCTCTCTCTCTCTCTCTCTCTCTCTCTCTCTCTCTCTCTCTCTCTCCAACACACGCAGTGATCCTCACAAACACATTTTCTTTTTCAAACACTCCACCCCACCCAATCTCTCTCTCTCTCTGCTTGTTTATATATGTTTTAACCTATATTTTTCGTCCTCTCTCTCTCTCTCTCTCTCTCTCACTCTCTCTCTCTCTCTCTCTCTCTCTTTGTGTATTTCTGTTTTAACCTACATTCTTGGCCCTCAGTCTTTCGCTCTCTCTCTCTCCCCCAACCCCACCACACACAACTGCAAGCAATTTAGCGGGTGTTTGGTCGGTTTGTGGTGTTTGGTGTTGATACTGAGAGAGAGAGAGAGAGAGAGAGAGAGAGTGTTATCGGTTCTGAAAATTGTTTGAGAAGCCATGTTTGTTTGGGGGAGTTGTATTGGCTTCCACTGAGTTGCAGACCACACATACGTTACAGTCCCCCCTCCTAGGTGGTCCTGCCTTTTAAAGCTTTGAATCAGTTTGAAGTACAGTGTCGTTTACTTCTGTTGCTGTCAGGTGGTTTTAATAATCTAAGGAATGGTCTTTGTATTGAAGGGGTTTAGTAAGGCAGTAGCTAATCCTTCCAGGTCGAAAAGTCTGTCTTAAGGCGAATAAAATCATCAGGGGAGCAAGATAAAAAATAGAGTAAGGCCTCCATGGGCTGAAAGGGTTGTAAACATGCTGGCTAATAGTTTGTATTTACTTTTTACCCGTCCTCACGCAGGAGGGGCCAAATTGGGCCAAGGTCCAGGCTGTAGGCCGGAAAAATGCAATAAACGGGGACGGGTAAAAATCGTTTTTTCGC
Organism: Coenobita brevimanus; assembly: GCF_032717465.1. Lineage (NCBI taxonomy): Eukaryota > Metazoa > Arthropoda > Malacostraca > Decapoda > Coenobitidae > Coenobita > Coenobita brevimanus. The sequence goes on along the minus strand of NC_136954.1, from coordinate 65,337,597 downwards.
CATAACTCTTTTCAGATTCGTCATATCGACATGAAACCAAAACCCAAAGCTGCAACTTTCAAATATGCATCCTGTAACATGCCTCATTACGTCAAGGGGGTTACCATCCAGTTACCGGTAGGGGGGTCAGTGTCAGGTGGGTCGGGCCTAAAATTTCGAATAGGCATAAAATCGTCAGTTTTCACCCGATTTACTCCAAATTTGATATGTGACATCTTTGACTAGATATCCTGTTGTGTTTATACTTCAGCACTAAAATGACTGCCGGGGACTGGTTTGCTGTGCCTTGGCACCGCTTCGTGTTATTACAGGTGTTGGTGTTTAAGAAGAGAGAGAGAGAGAGAGAGAGAGAGAGAGAGAGGAATGAATGGTTGTAAGCTTGGAGGTGAGCTATCAGTGTGTGTGGGGGGGGGGAGGGGCTGTTTTATAAAGAAAACGGATGTAACTCTGCGTACGAGAGATCCCTGTCAGATTAGAGAAAACTGTGTGAGGGTAACTGAAGTCTGACAAAAAATACAAGTCCTGCCCTTCCCTTAACTGCCTACTGCCGCCTGTCTGTGTAACTTGGCTGCAGCAGTACTTTTAGGTGAGTGGGGTACATGGAGAGAGAGAGAGAGAGAGAGAGAGAGAGAACGTTGGTGTGTTTATGTGAAAGAATATTTGCACCGGTATGTGACAGAGAATGCGTGATGGATGAGAGTTATTGAGTACAGAAATGTTTACAAGTGAGTGCATGTGTGTGTGTGTGTGTGTGTGTGTGTGTGTGTGTGTGAAATTGAGTGAGTGAGAGGTGATGTCTGACTAAGAAGGTAGTTTGTGAGTGAGTGGGGGGAATGAGTATGAGTGAGAGGGAAGTTCACCCTGTGTGGGAAGGTTGGCTTGTGAGTAAGAGAGAGGTAAGGCATGAGTGAAAAAGTGAATGACGTTATATGTGAGAACGAGGCGATTTTTGAGAGATGTGGTTTGTCATGTTCAGTGAGTTAGCGAATGTGAAGTTCAGCAAGAGCTCCAATGAGTCAAAATTTGTTCGTGAGTGAGTGGATGAGGCAGAATTAAATTGTTAGTAAAGGAGGTGAGTTGGTGGGTGAGAGAGAGAGAGAGAGAGAGTTTACAGGTGTGTGAAAGGAAGGTGGCCTTTAAGCGGGTTATAGAGTGCGAGTAAGGCAGTCAATAAGAGAGGCGGTTTGTGAGGAAGAGGTAAAGGATGTTTGTGAATGAGTGAGAGAGCGAACGAGAGGTGACTTTGTGAGCGATACTGAAATGGTGTATGAGTGAGTGAGTGTGTGAGTTTGGGCAATTCTGAGAAAGGTTTAAAGTCTCTCCGTTTGCGAGAAAGGATGGGGAAGTCAAACCAGAATTAACTGGGTGTGTTTACGGAAGGAGGCAGGGAGAAAGAGGAAGAAGAGCAAGAAGAGGAGGGTGAGAAAAGGAAGGAGGGTGAGAGGAATAATGGAGAAAAGTAGGAAGGAGCAAAGGAGAGCGGAAGAAGGAGGAGGAAAAGAAAGAAAGAGATAGAGGAGGGTAACGGAAGAACGAAGCTTGAGGAAGGAGACACGGAATGCGAGGAAAGAGTGAGAGATGAGAGACATAGGAGAAGAACAGAGACGGAGGAGATGAAAGATTAATTGGGAATGATGGAAGGAACAGAAGAAACAAGGAAGAAGGAAGTTGGAGAGGGGAGAGCAAGGAAGAGGAAGGAAGAGGGAAGAGAAAAAAGGAAAGAGGAAGGAGGAGGCGCATGGAGGGATAGAGGGGAGAGGAAGAAGGAGGAAGGATGTGGAAACAGAAGGAGGAGGCTTGGAGGGAGAGAAGGGAGGGAAAAGGAAGAAAGCATGAAAGGAATGCGAGGAAAAGAAAAGAGAGGTAGATGCTGGGAGCTAGGAAGAAAGGGACTAGGAAAAGGAAGGAAGGAATGAAGAGAAAATGAAAATGGAGAAGGAATAAAAGAAGACAGAAAAGGGAATGAGGAGAGGAGGTGGAGGAAGGGACGGGAAAGGAAAGGAATGAGAGACATTTAGGGAGAGAAGAGAAAGAAAAAATAGATGGAAAGAGGGAGGAGGAGGAAGAGAAAGGAGAGGAGGAAGAAGGAAGAAGTTAAAGGAAAGAGAGGAAGTAGGAGACATAGAAGAAGAAAGGAAAATGGGTAAAAGAAGAGAGGAGAGAAAAACTAGGGGAGAAGGGGAAGTGGGGAGAGAATACAGGAAGGAGGAGGAAAGACGAAGGAAAGGAGGGAGGCAAAAAGATTAAGAAAGGGGAAGAAGGAGGGAAAGAAGAGAGAAACAACAGAGAGAAAAGGGACTGAGGAGGAGAGGAAGAAAAAATATATAGAAGAGGAAAGAGGAGAAGAGAGGAATAAAGAGGGGGAGGGTAGAAGAAAAGAAGGAAGGAGAGAAGGGAGGGAAGAGCAAAAGAAGAGAGGAATAGGGAGGAGTAGGATAAACAAGGAGGAGAGAGGGAAGAGGGGAAGGAAAGAGGAAAGGTATAAATATAATGACGAAGGAAGGATAGAAAAAAATAAGAGGGAAGGGAGAAAGAGAAATAATGGAGAGAAGAAGAGGAGGATGAGATAAGGAAGGAAGAGAGTGGAGGAAGAAAGGCAGCAAAGAGTGAACAAAAAAGGAAAGAAAAGGGAAGGATGAAAGGAGAGGTGGTGAAGGAATAGGGAAGATGGAAGCAGGAGAGAAGACGATGAACAAGAAAAAGAGATAACGCAGGAAAGGAATGAAGGAGGAGAAAGGGCATACATGAAACGAAGAGGGGAATGTAGCAGAAAGAAGGATATGAAGAGGAGAGGAAGGATGAAGATAAGAAGAAGGAAAGAAGAGGAGGATTGGTGGGTAGCTGGAGAGAGAGAGAGAGAGAGAGAGGAATGATAAATGGAGGTGACTAGGGTACATAGCACGCGCGTCGAGGTGAGGAACGGGGGTCAATACTTTTGGTTCAGACTGTGCCTTGCTGGGAAGGGGGTAGTGGTGGTTGGTTTCCTCTCTCTCTCTCTCTCTCTCTCTCTCTCTCTCTCTCTCTCTCAGTTGCATGCTCCTTCATCTTTATCTTCTCCACTTCCATCCCTCTCTCTCTTCCTTCCTCTCTTCTTCCTTCCTACCCCTAAATCCTTCTGTTACTTTCCTCCGTCATCTCCCTCTCCCTGTCTTTCCCGCTCTCTGTCACCTTCCCCTCACTTTTCTCTCCCTCTCTCTCCTGTCTCTTTAACCTCCTTCTCCTTCTATGCTCCATCCTCCTTCGTCTCCCTTTCCCTCACTTTCCCTCCCTCCTCTCCTTCCCCCTTCCACCTTCTCCATCCCTTTAACCCCCTTTTCTCTCTTCGCTCTCTTCTTTCTCATCCCACCTCCCCTTCCTTTACTTATCTCCTTCTCTCTCTCTCTCTCTCTGTCTCCTTTCCTCTCCTTCGTCACCATCCCTTTCCCTCTCTGTTCTCTCCTTTTCCTCCCTCACTTTTCCCTCCGTCTCTCCCCGCCGCCTGCCTTGCCGTCTCTGCAGGTAGCTTTATGTGGTGTTTCCGGTGTGTGCGGTGACATATTATTCCCAAACTCATCCCCGCTCTCTCTCTCTCTCTCTCTCTCTCTCTCTCTCTCTCTCTCTCTCTCTCTCTCTCTCACACACACACACACACACACACACACACACACACACACACACACACACACACACACACACACACACACACACACACTATTCTAAACTCTCCAGCACTTCAGTTGCACTCTTCTCTCTCTGCCCACCATCTCACACTTCTCCGATGTCTATGTTCCGTACCAAAGAATTTCGAAAGCATAAATCAGATTTCTTATATGGATAAAAAATGAACCAAGGGCCATAAGTGTACTACAGTTATCCTACTCAGACAAGCTGCAGATATGAAACCCCAAGGCAAGATCATTTCAGTTCGTGAAACCCTTACACATTGAGTTTGTATATAAAAGGACATAAGCAGAGGGTAAGAGACCGTGAAAGCCTGATCTACAATTGTACGTGAAGAACAGAAAATACCAATTAACTCTTTGAACAGTGTTTATGAACCCCAAAGTGATCGCTGTGTAAAAATTATTGTCATCAAAAGAAGTATTGCAGCCTAAACCCCTTTCTGTATGATTGATGCATTTGTGTTTTTTGTTTCATATCCACACGATTTAATTAAGCTTAGGAAAGGTATCTCGTAGTGAAAGGCCTGCACTAGACAATATCTTACTCTTACATTTCGAAAAGTCTAATTCTATTTCAGAGAGTCTGGAGGTAGTATGAAAAGAATGAAAATTACGTCCTGACACTAAAGGGATTGTCTCGATGAAGTTGGACCTCAGCGATCATACTATGCCTGGTAATTCAAAATAACTATCGTTCTTGCACCTTAGTTAAGCCCAGATTTTCTTCCTTTTGCAGCTCTTTTCACGTCGCTCAGTGGCAGAAAAATACAGTGCTACGTATCGTATTCTGGTCCTAATTTCATGTTACAGTTCTCATTCAAGGTGGAGATATTGCAATTTTATGCCATATTAGAGTAAAAAGAGTATAATAATTCAATGTGATGCCTTGTTGTTATAATGTGATGAAGTGGAACAGAAGATCGAAACAGGGTCTGATATGCAGTATATATATAAGTAGCTAACATAGAAAACTGCGTGGTAAAGTTTGGTTATTGAAATCGGGCACAAATTAAAATACACTATATGAAAACACTTCATCCTGTGTTTCAGAATGTACTGAACACTGAGAGATAACGGTACATTTATCTATCTATCTATTTATCTATCGCCAGACGTCACAATCCCGTAAGGGGCGGACGCCTGACTTTGAGTTATTTGTTTTACGGGGAGGGGCACCAACCCTCCACCAACCCACTTGTTGAGACTTAGGGAGCACGTATGGTTTGGTTATATGGTTACCACCCAGCGTTGTAAATGGTTTCTTGGCTTGCAGGAAGCTATTTATTAATTATTTATTAGTTGAGTGTTGTATCTTATTTATGTATATATTTATTTATTTGTGTATTTTACTATTTTAGTTTTTACTTTACATCGGCCTCTGTGACGGTATACATTTAGTTGGGTAATAATGTCACATGAAATTTAAATGAAATGAATAAATGTTTACAAAGGCCAGAAAACTTCAGTGCATTCGCTCTCATTTGTCATTTTAATTGGATTTGCCGTAATGAATTGCAGGTAGAAATGGCTGTGTTACGTGAGCGGTTAATTTGTGAGATGGTGCACAGATAAATGATGTAGATAAATGATTACGTAAAAATTAATAATAAAATGAAACAGGTGAAAAAAATATGGGAATAATGGAAGAGTGGAATAAATGAGGGCGAAACTGAAAGAGAATAAATGTGATTATACGTGAAAAAATTTATAATATAGATGAAATAGATGAATAAAATATGGTAATACTAGAACAGTGGAATAAATGAGCGGAAAAAGAGAAGGAGAATGAATATAAGTGAAGAATAATTAAAATGAGAAGGTAGATGAAATATTAAAATATGAAAAATAGTTAAATAGATAAAATAAGAGTATAGATAAAATAGAATACTTAATATAGAATAGAAATAGAATACACAGATAAATGAAGTGGAAAACAGTTAACTAAACAGACATTCAGTTATGTGAATACTGATAAAATGGCAAACAGATGAAAGCTCAAATTTCCAATATCCATACACAGGTGAAAATAATCGTGTGGCGTTACGTGGAAGAGTACTATGGTAGAATTTTCCAGCCCACAGATAGATGGATAGATAGATAGGTAAATAGATACATAGACAGGTAGATATATAATGGTACGGATACTGATACACTCGAGCTCTTAGGACTCACGCAGCTGAATAAAATCGTCTGGTTTTATCTAGAACAGAAAACTGGAGTTGTCCCGACCATGACAGGGTTAATGGTACCGATATTAACACTCAGACTCCTTAGATAAACATGTGGCCGAAAAAATATATATTAGTGTTTGTTGGAATATAATAAAAGAGCTGTCCAGACCGTGAGAGGGTTTAAGTGAAACTGATTAAATAGAGAGCTATAGAAGATATGAAAATAAATCAGTAGGAAAATGTATAGAATAAGAAAATAGATAAAGCAGAAAGAATACGAAAAATAGGTAAGTTAGAAATATACGAGAATATTAATAGGAAGATAGTGAGAAAATAGTAAGAATAGGGAAATACAAGGAAAATGATAATAGGACTGTTCTTGGTGAGGTTCCAGGCTCATTTGAACTTGAACCCAACGTACTGTAGGCTGAAGTTGCTCGCCTGCAGTCCACTATCCACCATATGGGGAATGGGGAGGGCGTGGAGGGGAACGTTTGTATAACCGAGCGGCATTCTCTATCCAGCACCATGGCAGCTGGAAATTAAGATAAATACATAAATAAAGAAAAGAAGCAAAATTAGAATAGAATATAGATAGGAACGTAAGTATACATTGATAAATGGGAAATAGAATGAGGATAATAAATAGAAACGAGAATAAATAGATACCTAGGAAAATACAGACTAAAGGAACATTAAAACAGGAATGTAGATAGCATAACAAACCAGGAGGGAACAGAGGGTGGGGAGAGACCTTTGTTTTTCTGCCTTTATAATATACTACTGGCCTCGTGAAATAGTGGTGGTGGTGTTTTGAGAGAGAGAGAGAGAGAGAGAGAGAGGTGAGTTTTGTGTGTGTGTGTGTGTGTGTGTGTGTGTGTGTGTGTGTGTGTGTGTGTGTGTGTGTGTGTTTATTTGTGAAGCCTGTATGTATGCTTATTGTGTGTGTGTGTGTGTGTGTTTATTTGTGAAGCCTGTATGTATGCTTATTGTGTGTGTGTGTGTGTGTGTGTGTGTGTGTGTTTATTTGTGAAGCCTGTATGTATGCTTATTGTGTGTGTGTGTGTGTGTGTGTGTGTGTGTGTGTGTGTGTGTGTGTGTGTGTGTGTGTGTGTTTATTTGTGAAGCCTGTATGTATGCTTATTGTGTGTGTGTGTGTGTGTGTGTGTGTGTGTGTGTGTGTGTGTGTGTGTGTGTACGTGAGCGGTAAGTATGAACCGTGTATGGATGTTATGTCTGGGTATGTGTTTATATGTGTAAGCCCTGTATGTATGTGTGTATGGCGTATACAGTATATACCGGTATGTCTGTCAGGCCTTATACATGTGTCTGGCATATGTGTCCGCGTGTATAACGTGCATGTCTGTATATGCGCGTGTGAACGTGTGCATACGTGTACATGTATGTGTGTGTGTGTGTGTGTATGTGTAGAGGTGTAGGTCATTTCAGCTCCCCTGTGTCTCGCTGGGGCCTCTAACCTTACCAGCGGGGGTCCTACAGCAAATTGTCCTAGTTCCCCCTCACACATTTTCTCGTCTGTTTTTCTACATTTCCTCGTCTCTTTTTGCAACATTTCTCGTTTTCTATACTTTCTCCTTTTTCATTATATCTTTTTTTATTTTCTCTTTCCATGTACTCATTCTTTACATGTTCTCATCTTTTTCTTATCCATTTTCTCCTCTTTCTTTGCATTTTCTCTTCTCTCTTTATGTTTTCTCTCTTCTGTTTTGTGCGTTTTATTTTTTTCTTTACGTTTTAACATTTTGCTTTACATTTTCGTCCTTTGGCATTTTCCTCATTTTTCTTCACCGTGCGCCCTCCTCTGTCTGTCTGTCTGTCTGTTTGTCTGTCTCTGTCTGTCTGTCTCTCTCTCTCTCTCTCTCTCTCTCTCTCACACCCCTTTTTCTTATCTCCCATCTTCCTGCCAGTCTCCCCTCTCCCTATTTTCCATCTCCCGAGCCTCTCCTTCTTCTCTTATCTCCCTCCTACCTTTTTCCTTCAGGGTTTTGCTGGTAATCCTTCTCTCTTTCATCTTGACGTTCTTATCGTGTTCCTTTTATCTCCGGTTTTATTTCCTGCTTGACTCTCTCTCTCTCTCTCTCTCTCTCTCTCTCTCTCTCTCTCTCTCTCTCTCTCTCTCTCTCTCTCTCTCTCTCATTTAAGGTGGATTATCAGGCAACCACGATAACAAAGCAAGTGTTATTAATTCATTGTTTATTATGCTGATACCTGTACGGTAGCAACTTATAAATCTGTCTGTATGTCTGTCTATCTCCAAATCTATCTATCTATCTATTAGTCTATCTGTCTGTCTATCTTTACTTGTCTATCTATATAAATGTATTTCTACATTTCGGTCTACTTCCAAGGCCATCTTTTATATCTGTAAACATTTAGCCGTCTATATATATCTATCTATGTCTGTTTATCTGTCTGGCCGAAATGAAGATCCTTTCGGGATAAATGAATATATATTGCGTTTAAAGAAACAGGGATCAGAGGGAGAGGGAAATACGGATTGTGGAGGACAGAGCCAGAATTTATTAGTTGTATCAGTTTATTAGTTGTATCAGTAAACTCTGGCATTTGAAAGTTGGAGAGAAATGGATGAGAGTGTGATGCAAGACGGGTACTGAGCGCCTGCCGTACTGAGGAAAGGTTGCAGGCACACAGTCCAGAAGAGCAGTGACCATGAGAATAGCATTAGGAGTTGGAAAGAGATTCAATGGTGCGGCGAAGAGAAAGAGAAGAGGTTGAAGGGAGTCAGCAAGAGAAGAGTTCATGATACGAAAACCTTTGACTCCACCATGTCAAAACCCTTATATAGTGAACTACACACACACACACACACACACACACACACACACACACACACACACACACAGGTTAGAAGTATTCCACACGGGGGCAAGAAAGGCCTTTGTACAAAGAGCACTTCCGGGGATTTAATTGATCACTGGAACAAGTATATTAATGAAAATAGGAACAAGTAGATTAGCACATTGTTATTAAATAAAAAGAAGTAGGTAGATAGATTGGTAAATGAGCAGACAGACTGACACGTAGATAAATAGACATACAGATAGATTGATAGATAGGCAGATCAATAGACAGAAAGATAGACAGAACAGAAATCTCTTATCTCTCTTACGAAGACTAAGGAATTTTGCGAGGATAAATGAGATCCTTTAAAATAATGTCCCTGGTTAACAGAGAGAGAGAGAGAGAGAGAGAGAGAGAGAGTTTACACAGAGCCACTTAAATTAAAAGGAAACTTCTGTGCCGGTGTGAGCACCCTTTGTTTGAAGACACTGCTTACTGACACCTTCCCTCACTGACTAACCCCTTTACACACTGACTGACCGATTGACTGACTGTCCAACTGTTTGACTGACTGGCTGTGCATCTCACTGACTGACCGATTGACTGACTGTCCATCTGCCTGACTAACTGACTGTCCAGCTGATTGACTGGCTGTGCATCGCGCTGACTGACCGTCCAACTAACTGATTGACTGATTTACTAACTTACTGTCCAAGTGACAGCCTGGGTATCCAGCTGACTGTTCAACCTATCGTCCAACTGCAGATCTTCCCGTGACTGACTATACAGCTGATAATTCTGCTGACAAACCAACTAACATCACAGCTGACTGGCTGGCTGTCCAGTCGACGGTCCAACTGTTTGTGACTGACAGACTGTCCTTAGTAGCTAGCGGGGAATGAGAGAGAGAGAGAGAAAGAGAGAATTTTCACACACACACACACACACACACACACACACACACATGTACAGTATAGAGAGAGAGAGAGAGAGAGGAGAGAGAGAGACCCGTAAACTAGGCTAAGCTGGAGTCAGGACAAGGGGGAGCAAACAGCAGCTGACAAGACACCCTCTCATGCCCACTTTCTCTTACATACAATACACAACACATCGCCCCGTCTCACCACCTGGTTTCACTCCTCTCTCTCTCTCTCTCTCTCGTGCGCAGATGTAAGTGTGTGAAAGTATGTATGCATTGTAAAGTGGGATTTACACACGCCTAACATGTGACCGGACAGCTGTACTATACGTGTTCACGCCGTGTTAAGGGTCGTGAAGGGCAGCTGATCCATAAGACAGAGAACAGTCACTTAACGTCAGTGGAGAAATAACCCTCCCCCACCCAATGCCCTGCACACTGATATGTGTGTAGAAGGCTTATGGAGTATAGGGTGAAAAGTAAGTGTGTGTGTGTGTGTGTGTGTGTGTGTGTGTGTGTGTGTGTGTGTAAATCTGGTGTTGTGAAGGCTGAATTTGTGAGCGATTCTGTATATGTTATGTCGGGAACGTCGACAGGGTGCGAACTTGTCATAAGATATAAAAAGGCGTATTTTTGCACGTCCGCCTGGAGAGCATATTTCCTTTCAGTGCGGGTATTCGTCTCACCACTGGCAACCCTCAGCCAGGAACGACGCTCGCCTTGTCGTTTCAAAACTAACCATAGGTGTTTCTCGATAATATGCTCATTCCCAGGCAAAATTACCTATATTAACCTACCTAACCTAACCTAACCTAGCCAAACCTAACCCATCCCACTAGGGCTGCTTGGCTGAGGCTGCGATATCGAGACGAATACCCATACAGAACGGAAATATACGTCCCTGTGGCGCGATGTGACCCTGTGGCAGAGGGTGTTAGGGAAATATAATTGAGGAAGTGAGAGGAAACTACCGTGAGTCGATGGGAAATAGTAAGGAAAGGGGTTGTGGAATATTATAGAGTTAGTGAAATGTAAGATGAGAGAGAGAGAGAGAGAGAGAGAGAGAGCATCAGCTCCCACCACCATAACAAGGTAAACACACTCAGAACGTTTACTATCACTCACCTGTCATTTTTTTTATTCAGTCACCCCTTCTACCCTTCATTCGCCCTTCCTCCACTTCCTGCCTTCCTTCTTCTTGCATCAGTGATCTTCTTAGTCACCTTTCTTTCATTCTATCTTCATTTCTCCGCATTTTCTTCCTTCGTATTCTTCCTTTATTTCTGATGTTAATTTCTTCAGTTCCTCATTCTACCTGTTTGTTTGTCTATATTTAAATTCCTTTTTGTCATCCATCATTCAGTCTGTCTTTCCTCATCCTCATCTGATACCATTTCGTATCCTCCCTTCCTCTCTTAATTTATCTGTCAATCTAACTATCCTTCATTTGCCTAATCAGGTATATTTTCCTTCCTTCGCTATACTTCCGTATCCTTTCCATTCGCATCAGCTGCTTCTTCCCTCTCTTTCACTCCTTTGTTCATTTTTCAGATCTACCTTCTTCCTGCCTTCTTCATGTATCCTATTTCGTCATCCTTCATTTATCTGTATTCCTCTTCCCTTGCTTCTTTTCTTTCATGTATCTGTTCCATTCTTCGTCTTTCCTTGAATAATCTTGTATATCTTGATTCTCTCTCTTTCTCTCGTCTTCCGTTCTCTCGTCATCCTTCTCTTTAATGTGTGTTGTTTCACTAAAATAAAATTAATAAAGATAATGATGATGATAAGGATAATAATAGTAGTAATAATAATAATATTAATAATAATTATTATTATTATTATAATCCGTAATCACCGTTTCATCCCTTTGCATTAACATTTTTATTCTTGTACACACAGATGGCTCAGACGAACAGTGGAATAGAACAACGAAACACGATGAAAAGAGACGAGGACATCCAACAATTAAGGTAAGTTCTAAGGATAACTGTTATATTTTCTAGCCTCTTTTTTTTTTTTTTTTTTTTTTTTTTTTTTTTACAGTAAGTTACATTTTACAGATAAGGAGACTTTTGCGGGTTGAAACATCTGTACCTCATTTCTTTAACGTCAGCGATTTATTTTCAAAGTTCTTTCAGTATTAGCGCAACATTGATTAAGGTAATTGGTAAAAACTTTGCTCATTAATTTAAAAAAATAATACTGTATTGGCCCGTAAAAAAAATGCTTTGTTATTTACCTCCGCCAGGAGGTATATGTTTTACCTCGCGTTTGTTTACTTGTTTGTTTATCTGTCTGTCTGTCTGTTAGCAAGATTACCCAAAAAGTTATGAACGGATTTTCGTGAATTTTTTTTGGAGGGGTTGGGTATGGCCCAATGAACAATCGATTAGATTTTGGTTGTGATCTGGAATTATATGTTTGTTTGTTCACACCATATCTCCAAAAGTTGTCAATGAATTTCAATGAAATTTTGTGGAAGGGTGGGCCATGGGCCAAGAAAGAATCGATTAAATTTGGGGGCGCATCCGGATCCGGCATTGGCGGAGGCATGTACTCTCTGAGTGCTGCTGTAGTAATGATTATTTTTCAGTTTTCTTCATATTCCGGTCAGTGTGATTTTGGGTACTGTGAAGCTTATCAACCCCTTCTGCCCGGAGACGTCTTTTTTTCATTTTTATTCTTGCAGTATCCAGACGATTCTGTTCAGCTTAGGATATAATTTCGAATTGGTAGGGTTACGTCGTATAGCTTTCACTAACCCCTTCACAGCTGAATGTTTCTCCGAAGCTGAATAAAATCGTCTGGAGGCGCAGTGAATAAAACCAAAATATACGCCATCGGGTTGAAGAGGTCCGCTATCTGGCATGATACTGTGAGCGTGTTCTGTTGTTTGTCTCTGTTAATGTTGTTTTGTGTATTTTGGAAGGGAAGGAGGAAGGAAGGAAGGAGGAGTTGGATAAATGGATAATTGGACAGGGAGAAAGGAAAGAGGGAGGAGACTGAGGAAGCAGGGAGGAGCGAGGAAGGAAACAGAGACAGGAGAGGAAAGAAGCGGAGGAGGGAAGGAAAAACACAGAAGGAAACCGAGGAGGATGAGAGGTAAGAAAGCAGTGAGGAGAGAGGAAGGAATCAGGGAAGGAAGGTAGAAAAGAATAACTGGGCGGAAGGATGAGAGGAGGGAAAGAAAGAAAAATGGAAGAGAGGAAAGCAGTGGATGGGGGGGGGGGAGAAGAGGCAGAAAGGGTAGGAAGGAAAGGAGAAGAGAAGAGGGAAAGCAATGAAGGAAGGTGTGGAGGAGAGAAGCAGAGAAAGAAAGGGAGGAGGGAAGGAAGAGAGGAAGCGAAGAATTGATAGAGGGAGGGGCGGAGGAAAGGAATGGAGAAATGGATGAAAAGAATCACCACCATCAAAATCACCACCACCACCACCACCACCATCATCACCATCATCATCATCATCATCATCATCATCATCATCATCATCATCATCATCAATATCCCATGTTTCCTAGGAGATGGCAAGGATGCAGAAACAGGAAGATGGAAAACACGGAAACACTACAATGTTGCAGCAATAAACAAAATTATCTCACTGGCCCGAGTTGAGAGAGAGAGAGGGGGTGGGGGTGGAAGAACTTATTTGTAGAGCGACTGCAGATTATGCTAACCAAAAACAGAAAAACTATGAGAGAGAGAGAGAGAGAGAGAACTAACTTATAGAGCGCCTTTGTATTATGCCAACCAATGAATGAGAAACTCTGCAGTCGAGAGAGAGAGAGAGAGAGAGAGAATGAAAAAGTGAATAAATGCGTCTACATTATACCAACCAAAATTCTTTCCAAAAATATTCCCGATTAAATTAGCCAGACGCGACTGCAGAAATTTTGGGACTCTGCGTTTTCGAAAAATAACTTAATATATGATATTTAGGTTCATCCCACAAGTTCAGGTGTTTCTCTCTCTCTCTCTCTCTCTCTCTCTCTCTCTCTCTCTCTCCTGCTAAAAAAGTCTGCCCCGAATTTATTATCGTCTTTATGGGTCTTCTCCTCTTCCTTCCTCTCGTCTTGTTTTTCTCTCTTTCTCACTTTCTTACAATTTTATTCTGTCACTCGCTCTCAGCTAATTTTATCCCTTTATTTTTCGGTGTAATTTTTCCTCTTTTTCTTAATTGTCTGTCTGTCTGTCTGTCTGTCTCTCTCTCTCTCTCTCTCTCTCTCTCTCTCTCTCTCTCTCTCTCTCTCTCTCTCTCTCTCTCTCTCTCTCTCTCTCTCTCTCTCTCTCTCTCTCTCTCTCTCTCTCTCTCTCTCTCTGTCCATCCATCTATCTGTCTGTCTGTCTCTTTATCAGTTCCTCATTTCTCATGTTTTTACTTCTCATTCTGTTTTATTCCTTCTTCGTTATTTTTTATTATACCTCTTCAGTTCTTTACTACTCTCATTCGCTCATTCTCTGATGTCTCTCTTGGCTTTCCTTCAGTTTTTTATTATTTTCTCCCGGTCCTCTCCTTCATCAATACCTTCTTTTTTCATATATATTTTTTTTCTTTCCTGTTCTTTCCTGTCTCCTTCAGCTTTCCTTCTTATATACGTATTTTTCTCCATTTCGTCATTTATTTATTATCCCTTCCCTCTGTCACTTCTGTGTGTATCCCTTTTCATTTAAGTATTTTCATCCCTTCCTTCTTTCCTCTATCTTTCTTATCTTTCTTTCCATCTGCCTTTCTCATCACATTCACCCCTTTTCCCCTTCTTTCTCCTTTTCTTATTTCTCCTCACTTTCCTCATATTCGCATTTTGTGCATACTTTGTCTATCAATTTTTACCCATTTCCATGTGTCACGTTTATCCCTATTTCCTCATCCATTCCTCCACCATCTCCTTCCTTTATTTTATTTCCTTCTTTCGTTTACTATCCTCCTATTATCTGTGTTACTTTTTTTTTTTCACTTTGTACCTTTCATTCTCCTCCCCCCTCTCTTCTCTTTTCGTCGCCCTCATCTTTTTATTCATCAGTATTACTCTGTGTCAAATTTTACCACTTCCTTTCTTTTTCTCCTTCCTCATTTTCTCCTCATTTCGTACTTCCTCTCTTCCCACCTTCATTCTTTCTCTCTCTCTCTCTCTCTCTCTCTCTCTCTCTCTCTCTCTCTCTCTCTCTCTCTCTCTCTCTCTCTCTCTCTCTCTCGCATCCTTCCATAGCTTTTCATAGCTTATCTTCTTTTATTTTTCAATTCTTTTCTCAACCTTATTTTCCTTCCTTTTCTGTTTTTCATCTCCTTTCTTTCCAGTTCTCTCTCCTCATCTGTTATATTTTTTTCTTATTTTTCACTAGCTCTCATTTCTTATCCTATCTTTTTCTCTTATTTATCTTTCTCTTTCCCTCCATTTCCTCCTTTACCCTTACCTATACTCATGCGGTTTTATGGTATTATTATTATTATTATTTTGTTACACTGTATTCTGTTGTATTCCCCTCCCCAAATATGTTTTTCACGCGTTTTTCCTTTTTCTCATTCTTTCTCATTTCCATTTCCCCTCTTTTTTTTTTCTTCTCCTGCCTTGTCATTCTTATTTTCTCAGCTGTTATTCTCTTCATTCACTTCTTTCATAGTTATTCTTCCACCTTCGAGTTTTTCGTTTTCACCGTCTTCATTAATCCCTTCCACCATTACTTTCTTCCTTATCTTTCTTCTTCCTTTCTTCCCTATCCTCATTTTTTTTCCATACTTTCTCTCTTCCATTCCCTTTACTTCCCCTCCTTTCTTTTTTTCTTGTCTGTTGCCATCATTCACTTTTGTTTTTCCTCCCTTCATTCTCTCACTTTGGTCACTTCTCCCCTTCTAATCTTCCTTCTCTCTATTTCCTGCCTTCCATCCTCCCTTCCTCCATGTCCTTCCTGTCTTCCTTTTTCCTTTTATTCTCTGTGTTCTCCCTTCTCCCCACCTTTCATTTTCACTCAAGTAAATAAAACACTTGGGACTCTGTATTACTGCCATTGTTATTTTTTCTACCCAAGTTGCATTACGGTACCTTATGCTCTCCAGTCGTCCTTTCCTATAAAATTTCCTCGCCATTTTTCTTTTTTAGCACCGTTTGGCTCTTCTTATTTTTTCTTGCCGGTTTAGGCTTGAGAACTTGAGGGGCCGGTGGGGGGCGGGGTGGGGGAGAAGGTTGGGGAAGCCTTCTTTTCTGTATATACTTGTCTGATTCATCTCTTCTCCTTCCCTCTTCCTCTCTCCTCCTTTCATCCCGTCTCTTTCATTTTGCCTCATTCCCCCCCCTTTCTCTCTCTCTCTCTCTCTCTCTCTCTCTCTCTCTCTCTCTCTCTCTCGCCGTTTATCATATCTGTTTTCCCTTTTTCGTTTTTAATTCTCTTCTTATCTGTTTATTACCTCTTCGTTATTCTCTCTCTCTCTCTCTCTCTCCATCTTGCATCATTAATCATTCCTTTTTTCTTGTTTTCTTCTTATTCTCCTTCTAGTTCACTTTCTTTTTCATTTCATTTCTTTCCTTTTCTCCTTTCTCTTTTCTGTATGTTCTTTCTTCTTTCATTTTGATCTTTCAATTTCTCCTTGTCATTCCTTTTCCTTTCCTTTTCTTTTATTTTTGTCGTCCTAATTTTTTCTCAGTTCTTTTCCATTATCGGTACTCGTGTGGTTTTACATTTTAGTATATTTCATTTTATATTTCTTCCTATTTTCTTAGTTTCTTGTTTTTCTCTTTTTCAGCCTTTCACTTTTCCTTTTTCCTTCCTTTCTCCGTCTCTGGCATTTTCTTAGTTCTTTTCTCAACTTGTCATTATCTTTATTCTCTTTTTTCTCACTTCTTTTTCTGATTGTGATCTCTCCTTCTCTCTTCCTTCAGTCCTCTCTTCTCCCGTCCCACTCCTACTTCTCTTTCTCTTAATCCCTTTCTCCATAATCCCTTCTTTCTCTCGCACTTTCTCGCCTATTGCTTCTTCTTCCTGTCTTATCTTCCTTTCCTCTCTACGACTCTCATTCTTCGTAATTTATTTGCAATTTCTTTCTTCTTTCTCTGCTTCCATTACCTCTTCTCTCCTTCCCCCCATTTCTCCACTCTCCTTCAATTCTTCCATCCGTCCTTCCCTCCTTCCTTCCTTCCTTCCTTCTCTGTGTCTTTTCTTCCTTCCTTTCTCCCCTTCCTCCTGTCTCTTGTCCCTTCTTCCCTTCCTTCCTTCTCTGTCCTTCCTTCCCTCCTGCGCTGCTTCCTTCCTTCTCTCTCTCTCTCTCTCTTTAATATTCACCCAGGTCAGTAAAAGACTCAGGATTATAAAGTACTGCTATTGTTATTTTTTCTCCCCAGGTTGCACTACGGTAGCTTATGCACTCCGTTCATCCCTTCCTATAAAGTTTCCTTTCCATTTTTTTTTTTTTTTTAACGGCATACGGTGCTTCTCATTTTCTCCTGTCAGTTTCTACTGGAGTGCTTGGTGGGCGGGTGGGTAGGGGAGGTTGGGGGAGCCTTCTGTACTATCCTTGTCAGATTCTTCTCTCTCTCTTGACTCTTCCTCTCTCCTCTTTTCCTCCTCTTTCTTTCATTTTCCCTCGTCTTTCCCCCCGCCCTCTGTGTGTGTGTGTGTGTGTGTGTGTGTGTGTGTGTGTGTCTTTCTCTCTCTCTCTCTCTCTCTCTCTCTCTCACACACACACACACATACACACACACACACACACACACACACACACACACACACACACACACACACACAAGGACCAGTACATCTGTAATATTCTGCTTTCCACATTTTTTTTTTTTACTCTTCCCCTTCTTTTCTGTATTTCGTCCTACTCTTTTTCATGTTCTTGCTCCTTTCTCGTTTTTTATTCGTCTTTCTTTCATTTTCTTTTCTTTTTCTCTTCTCTCTTGTTCTCTTTACCTCTCATTTACTCCCTTTTCTCCTCTTCCCTTTTGTCGTCTCCCCCTCCATTCTTTCCTTCCCCTTCTCTTCCTCTTTTCTCCTCTTACATCTACTTTCTTTAAATTATTTTCTCTCCCTCCTTTCATCTCTTTTCTGTCGTTTCCCACTTTCCTCTTTTGTCGTCTTTGTCTAGCCATCTCATCACTGGTTATATTCTCTTTTTTCTTTCTTTCTTTAAACTCTTTGATACTTTATACTCTTATTTTTCTACCCTCATTCTCCCTCCCTCGTCCTCCCTCCCCATGGCTTTTTGCTGTGTCCTCCCTTCACCTCTATTCTTTTCTTCCTCTTCCCTCCTCCCATTTAAGCCCTCCGTTGAATCTTTGATGAAAGACGGAAGACTGAAAGCAGCAGGGAAGGACAGAGTAATCGATAGATAGATTACGGAATGGATTTATACGCACAGTATATATGTGCATTTAGATTCTGACATAGAGACTAGTAAGTAGATAGACACACACACACACACACACACACACACACACACACACACACACACACAAAGGTTGATAGTATGAGAGAGATGGGTTGATGTAGACATATTAGATAAAGAGATAGATGAATTAGTAGGTAACAAGAGAGAAATATAGACAGACATACAGTTAGACAGATGCCGAGGGTCAAAGTCAGTTTTTTATTTGCCAGAGTAACATACAGACATATATTGTACATACATAGAAGAGCCTATATTGGCCAGGTTTGTTGAACCGATGGCTCTTTTACAAACCTAATAAGCTTTAAAAAATTAACTTGGTTCATCTGTTTCTGACAATACAAAAGTATTAATTTATGAAACAAAATGATATTCAATGTATTTCTTAATGTTTAAAAACCCACTCATAATTTTATGTTTAATTGCCTGTTTAAAGAAGCTAAGATTGTTATTAGTTTTAAGGTGATAAGGTAGGCAGTTCCAGATATCTGGTCTTGCACAGAATATATGGCGTTTGCTGGTAAGTGTTGTACATTAGCTGCTGGGATAACGAGATTTAATTCACGGCCTCTTGTATCATGATTGTGACTTACGTATTGGAACATACTGCTACAGCAATTCAATCCATTTAAAGCCTTAAATGTAAAAAGTATGCTAAAGTATTTATATATTTGATCAATGTTTAGAATATTCAGCTCGTTAAATGCATTACTAGTTGAATCATATTTTTTGAAATAAGAAATAGTTCTTACTATCCGTTTCTGCATTACAACATAGGGATTTTTACAAGCTTGGCTCGCACCGCCCCATACAATACCATATATAAGATATGAATATACCAAGGAGTGCAGAGAAGGTAAGCATTTCTTGTTTTTTATACAATATACCACATGTTTTGGCAATGTGATTGTTTACCCTCAGTATATGTTCCTTCCATTTTAATTTATAGTCAATGGTGACACCCAAGAATTTAGTCGTTAATTGTTTGCTTATATTATGACCTCCAGTTACTAATTGTTGTCCTGTAAGAGTGCATATAATGAGTCTTGGATATATTAAGTACTGTACTAATTTATTTGCAATAATCCAATTATGTAATTTTTCAAGTTCATTATTTAATATACTAAACAAGCTGTGTACATTTTCTTGAGACATTAAAATATTCGTATCATCAAGTAGGTGGACAGATAGATGAGATGAATGAGGGGTTAATAGTAAGTGTGTGTGTGTGTGTGTGTGTGTGTGTGTGTGTGTGTGTGTGTGTGTGTGTGTGTGTGTGTGTGTGTGTGTGTGTGTGTGTGTGTGTGAGAGAGAGAGAGAGAGAGCTTGGTTTCAGGTCCCTGTTTATTGAGTTAGTGAATGGGCACTCTGTTGATAGTTCTGTTTTTCCGCTTTCCTCTCTCTATTTCTGGATACTACCCACGCTACGTATTAGTGGGAAATAAGGTGATGATGACGATGTTGATGAAATGTATATGTGTGTGGGAGGGAGCAAAGGAACTAGGTGCTTGTGCGTGTGTGTGTGTGTGTGTGTGTGTGTGTGTGTGTGTGTGTGTGTGTGTGAGGTTAAAGACCTGGATATGAGAGGGGGGAGAGGGAGGAAGGGTTAGGGGTAATCTTAAGGTGTGTTGTCACTCCCCCCACACCACCACCCTGATTGTGTTGACTCTCTCTCTCTCTCTCTCTCTCTCTCTCTCTCTCTCTCTCTCTCTCTCTCTCTCCCCCTTTCATGCCTTTCCTTTCCAAAGCTTTTTTTCCTTGCACCTCATTTCCTACCTAATTCCTGTTCCTTTTTCTTCGCTTCCGGTTAGTCTGTCCTAAATCTTTCTGTCTGCATATATATCTAGTTTTGTGCCATGTTCATCCGTCTGTCTGTCTGTTCATTTCACTTTCTCATATGACCTGCCCATCATGTTTTCTCTTGTGTCTACACTTTCTGTCACACACACACACACACACACACACACACACACACACACACACAGTCCTGTCGATGTGTTGTAATATGTCACAGTTTCGTCCATACAACTAGTACAATTGAATGGGGAAAACTGGCAGATCAGGTTGTAGGTAGGAATGGAACTCACTCTAACCAGTTAATTTTTCCCATCAGTCCTCCTACATCCAGACGATTTCTCTCATTTTAAGGGAGACTCCGTAAACCCCTCGACTCCAAGTATTTTTTATATTTCTCCTGTCTCAGTTAACATCCTTCCATCCTTTGCTTTTACTCGCTCATCCTTGCCAGACTCTCCCCCTCGCACCCTTTTCACCTCCATCCAATACATTTTCTTATTCTTTTGAAAACACCACCAGGCAACTTTGCTCATGTGACTGAAGAATCCGTAAACCCTTTCATTTCAAGGCGTCTCCCCCTAAAGCTGAATAAAATCGTCTGGTAGCGAGAACAGAACAGAGCTCTTGTCATTGGGCAGTGTAACAGGCAAACTTTCTCCAGATCAGCGTGGGTTTCTCAGCAAAAATAAAGGGATAATGAAAAAAGGGTGACATAATGAGGACTTAATCTACCTAGGAGCACATACATATCATACACACTCATATACGTAACTGTGGATACCTGTCAGACTACATCTATCTGCTTATTTATGCATCTATCCGTCATCATGCATACACACATACACTGCTTTATCAGACCGTATCTATCTCTTTGTCTATATCTGGCAGTCTTTTCTGTGCACCTGTCCGTCATTTTAAACACACATGCATACACTACTTTATATCAGACACACACCCAGTAGGCTATTCGGTAAATATATTTGCACTTTCATACTACTACACACTGTTCTCTCTCTCTCTCTCTCTCTCTCTCTCTCTCTCTCTCTCTCTCTCTCTCAACAGCAAGAGGCAGATAGTAAATTGAATATACATATATATATATATATATATATATATATATATATATATATATATATATATATATATATATATATATATATATATATATATATATATATATATATATATATATATATATATATATATATATATATATATATATATATATATATATATATATATATATATATATATTTACTGTTACAATAGTTTTGAAATTCCTGTCTTTCATTTGCTTTCCGTATTTTTTTCTCGTTTTTGCTTGAATCTCTCTCTCTCTCTCCTCTTATTATTAGTTCTCCTTTGAATCGTTCTTTCTTTCCTTTGTTCTCTTCCCATTTTCCTCATTCCTTGCTTCTTCTTCTCTTTTGCTTCTTTGTCTCCTCTGTCTGATGATCACTAATATTTTTGTCCTCCCCGTTTCCTTTTTCATTCCTTTTTTTCCTCACGGTTTATCCCCTTTTCATAGTTTTTTTTTTTATTTTTCCATTTTTCTTCATTTTTCTTCCATCTCCCCCTTTCTTCCGTCCATCTTGCTCCCCCTTTCTTCTTTCTCTCTTTATCTGTTCCCCTTTTTTTCTTTCGTCTATTCTCAATCCACCTCCATTTCTTCTTACGTTCTTTCCTTTTTCATTTACTCTTTTCTCCTTTCTTCCATCATTCTGTCGAACTTCGTGCATCCATTCTTTTCCCTTGTTTTTCCTTCGTTACGCCGTTTACTCTCCTCCTCCTCCTCCTCCTCCTTCTTCTTCTTCTTCTTCTTCTTTCTGACCCCTTTCTTCATCCTTCATTATTTTTCTGTTGTACGTTCTCTCCACCTTACCCTCCCCCTCCTATTCCTTTCTCCTGTCTTCTTCTTTTCACCCTCCTTGCTTTCCCGTCCTTTCTTCTTTCCTTATTTCTTCCCTTGCCATCATTTTCATCATTTTCTTCATAGTTTCCTTCATCAGCCATTCATCCTTCTTCCCTCCCGTGTTGCATTTCTTCCTTCCTTACTTTTTCTCCTCCTTTTCGTCTTTCTTCCTGCCTTCCAGTTTTGGCTCTCTTCTTCCTTCATTCCTTCATTTTCTTTTCTTTTTTTCTGTTTGTCTTCCATCTTTTCCACCTCTCGTCTATCCTTTGCCTTCTTCATGCTTCTTGTTTTTTCTCATTCTGCCACCTCCCCTTTTTTTTTGTCTTCATTTCTGTGTTCTCTCCTGTCTCCCTCTTTACTGTTGTTATTCCTCCTTGTCTTCATTCTTTCCTTTCTATTTCCTTTCTTTTTCCTCCTATATTTTTCCACTTTCCCTGCTTCTTTGGTGTGTTCATTACTGCTTCCCTTACTTCGTTCCTTCCTTTCTTCGTTTATTACGTTCCTCTTTACTTTCTTCATTCATATCATTCTTCTTCCTTCCTTACTTTCTCCGTGTTCTTCCTTCCTTCCATCCTTCCTTCATTCTTTCATTTTGTTTTTGTTTTACAACCTTTTTTTCTTCCTCATTTCTTTCTTCATACCTTCCATCCTTCCTTCCTTTATCTGTCCTTCAGTCCTCCTTTCCCATGTTTTTCCCCCTTTCTCTCCTTTATACCTTTCTGTCTTCCCTTCCTCCCTCCTTCCATCCTTCTTTCCTTTCTTGCTTCCTTCCCCCCGTCTTCCTTCCTTCCTTCTTTCAGTCCATCTTTCCTTCCTTTTCCCCTTCCTTCCTTTATACCTTCCTGTCGTCCCTCCATCTCTCTTTCCTTCCATCCATCCTTCCCTCCTTCCATCCTTCCCTCCTTCTCTCCTTCCTTCCTTCCTTCCGTCCTACATACCATCCTGTCCTCCTTCCTTCCTTCCTTCCTTCTATCATTCCTTCATTCATTCTTTCCTCCCTTCCTTCCTTCCTTCCATTCAACACACCCTCTCAAGGACTAAGGAGAGCACAGTTATGTTCAGAATTTTTTTCTTCTGTACAATAGCGTGAATCTCTCTCTCTCTCTCTCTCTCTCTCTCTCTGTTTTTCTTTTTTTTATTTCACTTTTGCATCATCATTATTTGCGTCCCTCGTTCCTCTTATCTCATCCCCCCCTCTTCCTCCCTCTTTTCTCTCTTGTCTTTCCCTCTCCTTCTTCTGTCTTTCTTCTCCCTTCCTTCTTCCCCCCCCCACACTGTCTTCCCTCCTTTCCTAATCACCAGCTTCATTCTCACCCTTCTTTCCTGCCTTTTCTCTTCTTTGTCCTTCCTTTCATTCCCTCTTACCCCTATCCCTCCCTCCTTCCCTCTATCCCATATCCTCCATTCTTTTTCTCATATCCTTCCTCATCTCCCTCTCTCTTTCCCTGCCGTCTTTCCCCTCACCTTCCCACCTCATCTTCCTCTTCCCTGCCATTGCTTCTTTCCATTCTGTTTTTCTATTTGTCTTCTTTTCTCCTTCCCTCTCTTCCCTCCTCTTCTTTCTCCTTCTCTGCCTCCCTCCTTCATGTTTCTTTATCTCCTTCCTTTCCTCTCTCCTTCCCTCCTCCTCTTCTCCAATCACGAATACCTTCCTTGATTATGTCTTTCCTCCCATACTCTCTCTCTCTCTCTCTCTCTCTCTCTCTCTCACGTTTCTTTACCACATCACCCCCTGCGCGTTAGGTATCTGGTGTCTGTTCCACAATCCATCATTATAGACTGATGATCTGCGTAATGTCAGGGGAGGCGACAGGGATGGAGGAAAGGAGAGATGGAGGGAAGAGGAGGGATATTGTGGGGATTGGGGGAATAAGGAGAGAGAAAGGAAACAGGAGGAAAGTTCTGAGGCAAGAATCTGTGAAGGATAAAGAGCTGAATAGACAAGGAGGGATGAAAGGAAAGGGAAAATGAAGTAATAGAGGAGAGAGAGAGAGAGAGAGAGAGAGAGAGAGAAAAGAAAAACCATCATACAAATTGGTTCTTGAGGGCTGGCATATTATAGAGTATGATGAATTGAGGTATCTCTTCTGTGAGTCTAATGTAAGGACAACAAAGCAGGAAAGGTCTCCCTTCCCCCCCACCCCAAGAGTATCGTTGTATGAATTAAAGATAATTATACCAAAGTATGAATTAGCTGTCGATTATTTATGCTGCGTGAAAAATCCTTAACAGTTCGTAGACTCTTAATGGAAAAATTGTGAGAAAAAAAAAAATAGAGCTCTGAGGTCGGAACCCTGTAAAAAGTTGCTTTCTTCTGAGGTAGAATTGGACAAAAGAGATTCCAAATCAAGATTGTTTCAGTTCGAGATTCCATAGCACATTGCCCTAAGAACACTGGAGTTCACAGGCAGAGAGACTCATTAATGAGAACGACAACTCCACAGATAACTAGTTGCATACAGGAAAGACTGAGAGTATCGGTCAACTCATGCATAAAATAGCTGGACAGAAAAGGAGTGTGTATATATATATATATATATATATATATATATATATATATATATATATATATATATATATATATATATATATATATGTGTGTATATATATATATATATATATATATATATATAGAGAGAGAGAGAGAGAGAGAGAGAGAGAGAGAGAGAGAGAGATGTTTGTGTGTGTGTGTGTGTTGCGACACGGATGTTGAACGCCTTATGGTAATCGGGAGAGATGCAAATGAACAGTTTAGAACAGCAGTGATATTCAGCGAGAGTAGAGATGCGACACTGCTGGGCAAGAGAGAGAGAGAGAGAGAGGGATCAGTAAGAGGAGGAAAGATAGCAGGAAAAGTCTTTGCCTGCACTCTGTTGAGATGAGCAATATGTGGTGTGGCCTTCCTACCCTCCACTTAAGACTTATAATCCACACCGGGCGAATAAAGTCTCTGTGTAATGCCAACAACTGCACAGAAAAATCGTTTGGTGTTCGAATGTGGATGTCGTCAGCCACCCTTTAGGGGGTTAAATGGTTATTCCCCTCCTGACCCTTCTCCTCTTCCGTATAAGGAGAAAAAATGTAGATAAAGGAGGAAGAGCGGAGTGGATAAAAGGCTTGCTGAGAGAGAGAGAGAGAGAGAGAGAGAGAGAGAGAGAGAGAGAGGCGGGGAGGTAAATGGATGTGTAATTATCAGGTGTTAAGAAAGGTGAGGGAGAGAGCAAGGAGCCATAAAGATGCAAATAGCGGTAATTAAGAAAGGGTTGGTAAAACAGTACATGCGAGGAAAAGAGAGAGAGAAAGAGAGAGAGAGAGAGGACGGGGGAAGAGTTAACGTTGTGGAGGAAAAGTGAGTAGTCAGGAAGGAGAGGGAGAGATGGAGAAGCGGGGAGGGGGAGGGCAAGAGAGAAAGAGGTGGACGAGAGAGGGAGTGAGAGGGAGAGAGAGGATGGGGACGGGAGGAAAGGAGAGAGGAGGAGGTGAATAAAGAAGGAAGGGGGAGGGAGGGGATATTTTGTGGAAGGTAATGGAGTGCAATGGCCTGTGATTGGGTCATATTATCTATGGGGAGGAGGAGGTGGTGATGGTGGTGGAGAAGAAAAAGAAAAGTTTGAAAAAGTAATATCTATCTATCTATCGATATATATATATATATATATATATATATATATATATATATATATATATATATATATATATATATACAGTATATATATATAAAACCAAGAGTACTCAATTCGACATCATAAAAGAGGTTCATCGGATTTTATTTAACTGAAGCTTGGTAATCAAGTTGTGAAAGTGTTTCCGTTCCGTCAAGGGAGGTGATATGACGTTCAAATTAATCCTCTGAGCTCGAAGACTTACTTATATTTTAAACATGCAGCATCCTGACAATTTTATATAGCTTAGGAGAGACTTTTTCAATTGGAGGGGTTAGATATAGCCTCCGTTACCTCATCATAACTAGGGTGCTCTTCTACTCTGAACTTGATCGTCTGGTAGTAGCAGGAATAAAACAGAAAAGACGTCATGGTATACAAGGGGTGATAGGAGGTATTATTCTAATTTCCGAAAATTAAACTTGTGATAGGGAAGCAGAAGGCTCTCCCCAGATCCTCAGGCTCTGTTTATAAACTTCACTGATATGGAGAAGAAACACCTTGGAGGACTAGAAGTCGCGAAGGAAATTTGATAGGAACATTAAATGAAAGTGAAGGAACTAATGATAACAGTGAAAGTAATGTATATATCTGTTCATGCATTTATGTTGGTGATATTCTTTCGTGAAAATTTGCCTGATTTTTATTTGAGAAAAGTGTTTGATAGTATCACGTTTTATCGTCCTAACCTGACCTGATGTATCCGGAGACTAGTTAAACAGTTTATTTAAGCCTTCAGCTCCTGGGGGGTAGGGAGTGCTCATCAGTCATGCTTATATACTGTTCAGATACGGCTTTCGAATGCGTAACTAAATTCAATAAAGAATTTCTCGCACTAACCGACAAGTATATGTTAATCTTAGGGAAACGTTTGTTTATTGGCAGCCTCATTTAAGTTACTTGTTCAGAATGTATGGGAACGCTTCGGTAGTTCCGCTCTCCGCTACATGACTTGCCAGATTAGTCTATTCATAAACAAGCTTTGGGGGAGAAGACATATTATCTGATTACGTCAAATTTTTTCCTGCCGTACATTTTCTCCCCAATCCTGGCGTTGTTGCTTCTGTGACTAACATGAAGATTTGCTTTCATCAACATTGTTACACACTTTCAGATTTTTACATCTTTTGATAAGTTTCTAACCCCTCGCATTTTATAGGATAATAAATTTGGTGTCCGGCAAGCTGTCAGTGTATTATGTATTGCTCATGGTAAGGTGAGATTAGTGGTTCTTTGTTATACAGATTCCAGCTTTCAGTAACCACGGAATTTAGAGACCAGAATAATGCTCACTCCACCATTCAGTCACGTCTAACGATAGTTACGTTCATGTTTTCATACATGCAGAATTATGTAATGAGTCCTAATGTTTTGCTTACCTTGCTTGCAGTGAACAACACACTGCTTTTATGTTTCTACGTTGTCAGTGCCCATTTGTTGGGTACATGTTAGTTTAAGTCAGTGCATCTTCTGTTAATTTATCTTCGACCACACCTGCAAAATCTGACGCTAAGTGACATTAATTGTCATTATTATGTCAGCCATCGGAACACGCCACTATTTTGTCAGCGCTGATTACGTCCTCTTTTAAACTGGGATGGCCTGTCTTTTTGTCGTCTCTTTAATTTCGAGGTTATGTTGCTGACACCTGCAGTACAAGTTTGATACTCTCTAATGAACAGCATAAGGCCCAGAACTGAACCCTGTGGCATTCCCCGGCCCACTGGCAATTATCCTCACTAATCAATGTACGCTGTAGTCTTCTACTTTGACATTTTGTCACTTGTTAACCGTCTTATGGTCGGGACAGCTCTAGTCTTCTGCTCCTGCTAACGCCAAACAATTTTATTCCACTGAGCGAGTCTTGGTATCCTGAGAGTTAATACTGCCAATTACCCCACTCATGATCGGAACAAGTCTGGGATTCTGTTCCAGCTAACGCCAGACGCTTTTATTCATCTGAGTTCGCGTCATAGGAACCCTGAGAGTTTATGAATTTTGCTGTTGATTTTTAAGATTTCAGCCAGTCATTATAATAATAATAATAATAATAATAATAATAATAATAATCTATCTATCTATCTATATACCTAGGCTGCTTCCCCCAAGGAAAGGGAGGTAGACGAGACAGGACGACTCACTCTTCATTTACTCATCCATTCAAACACATTCATTCGCATCTTAGCCCCAAAGGGGAGAACGGACAGATCCTCACCGCATCACACCGCACAAGGGTCAACTGCGCAATGCAAGCAGTGACATCCACAGCAGGGCCCGACAGCAGAACTGGTTTACCCCTGCCACATCATAACAGACCCATCCCCTTACCCGCACCTGACCTGACTAGCTGATAATAATAATAACTATTATTGCTGTGCTTCATTATCCCTTCACTCCGAGGGGTTTATGCAAAGCTAAATAAAATCGTCTGATGCTTGCTAGAATGTAATACGTCCTGGTGCTGAAGGGATTAAAGATCTTCCGGAGGTCGAGGCATGCAGCACACAGTGATTTCGTGCAGTCATTTACTCTTGATGGGTTATAAATGTCGATTAATTTCGCAAAGGAAGAAGGAGGAGGAGGAGGAGGAGGAAACAGAAGAAAAATCATGACGAAGGAAGATGAAAAATAAGAGCAAGAAGGATAGAAGCAGAGGTATAACGAAGAAATAGAGAGAGAGAGAGAGAGAGAGAGAATAAAGAAGAGGGATAATTCCGAGTCATTAGGTGGATGATTGCCGGGTATCATCCAACTAGCCTCCCCCCCCCCTCTCTCTCTCTCTCTCTCTCTCTCTCTCTCTCTCTCTCTCTCTCTCTCTCTCTCTCTCTCTCTCTTTCTGAATAAGAGCTGAAAGGAAAACAGATAGCAACAGACTTATTTCCTGCTTCCAAGGCTCTGCGAGATAGGGTTTTCATAGAGATGGAAAGTTGGAAAGCATGCTGCAGTCTGTCTTCACCTGTAGAGGAAAGTAACATCATTAACTTTGGGTACAGCCGCCTCCACTCGTAAATACTACGTGGGGTGGTTTGGGAGGGATCTTATGTGGCACCCGTGTATATGATTATGTCTCATGGCCGCCAGTTAAAAAACGAGGATGTAACAAATACACTAGTGCCACATAATACCTCCAACTCACCACAGCCTGTAATACTTAAGAATGTTGGCGGTTGTGCATAAGTCACCCTGCGGATGTATCCCTTATGATCTGTGTTGGAAAAAGACAGTATTGCGTATTTTTGACTGGAGATTAGTACCCTAAACTTGAAACTTGTGCAAGCGGGTGTTATAATTTTGTTACTATTGTATTACGGTCTACTGCCTTCCTTAGCAATTTGTACAGTATGTTTGTATTTCATTATTTAATAAGAAATGCTTTGCTTCATGTGACTAGAAATGTTTACATCAATATTATATCATACTTTGACCGGTCTGCAGCATTCTGAAAGTTTGGGCGGAGTTATGGTAGACAGATTAATGTCTTCTAGGCCTTCCTTGTATGGTTTGTTTCCCAGTTTAGGTATGATTAATTTTTGTCACCCTTCACTGTACATTCTCAGGCTTCTCTTTATCCTTGTATATTGTGCAGTATTATGGCCAGAACTGGACTTAGTAGGGTACTCCAGGGCGGTCATACTAGAGAATTATACGTTTTAAAGGATGATATTGTTTGATATATAATTGACTATTTTTTTTTCCCGTAAGTACAATTATAATTATTATGATTCCTTTCTTAACAACAATTCATTGCTAGCTGTGTTTTTGAATATTTGTAATGTTAATCATTAAATATTTTTTCGTAATTTACTGCATGTGCATTATTGAATTAAATATTGTTCATGGCAACTACTAATTTTATTCTAATAATGTTGCGTAATTTTCTTCTGTCAGTATGAATATCCATATGCCATGCTTGGAACCAGAGAAGCAATTTACAGTATCTAGAATTGTCTAAATCACCCCATTTATAATTTTTGGGGGTACCATCAGCAAATATGAAAAGTTTACAGCACAAGACATCATCACATTATCAGAAAACAGAACAGGACTCGGCACTGAACTCTGGCACTCCTCTTGATTCATTTTTTTTTTTCTCTACTCTTTTCCATTTTTTTACGAGTATTTTTTTTTACGAGTTTATTTTCATCCTCTAATGTAATTATCGATTCGCCTGAGCACACCTCAGCTTATGTCACGCACTTTAACCTTTGTACTTGAGTCTTTTGTAGGGAGCTTTATCAAAAACATTCTGGAAAACGAGTAGATATTGTCGCCGGATTTGGTGTCGTCGTACATATTCAAGATGTTGTTACTGGAGAGAGAGAGAGAGAGAGAGAGAGAGAGAGAGAGAGAGAGAGAGAGAGAGAGAGAGAGAGAGAGAGGTATAATTAGAATGACTGGACAACGCTCACATCCTTATCACGTTAATCTTTTGCGTCCTATCATCCCACCCACCTCTGTCTATTTGTTTATCTACCTGTCTATCTATCTGTCCGTGTGTCTGCATGTGGTCTTATTACCGCCCGCCTTTAGCAAGGTGGAGCGATTATGTTTTTGCTCGCGTCTGTGTGTGTGTGTGTGTGTGTGTGTGTGTGTGTGTGTGTGTGTGTGTGTGTGTGTGTGTGTGCGCGCGTGTGTGTGTGTGTGTGTGTGTGTGTGTGTGTGTGTGTGTGTGTGTGTATTACCATTGTCTGTGTTTCATTTCTTTCATTCTCCTTTCATGTAATTGTCTGTTTATCTGTTTACCTGTGTAAGTAACCATCTCTGTCTGTCTGTCTGTCTGTCAGTATGACTGTCTGTCGTCTGTGTATGTGTGTGTGTGTGTGTCTGTCTGTCTGTCTGTCTGTCTGTCTGTCTCTGTCTCTCTCTCTCTCTCTCTCTCTCTCTCTCTCTCTCTCTCTCTCTCTCTCTCTCTCTCTCTCTCTCTCTCTCCAGTTATCTGTGTACATCTCTCTATCCCTCTATATTACACCCATATATCATGTAACATCTGTCATCATATCTCATTTCTCCCATTCTCTAAATATTTCCATCCATATATCTCTTTGTTTACCTCTATCTGTCTTTCTATTTATCACACTTGTTTTACACCTGTGCGATGGAGAGAGAGAGAGAGAGAGAGAGATTAATGGAAGAAACTGAATGGAAAAGCAAGAAAGGAATCGCAAGTTAGGAAGGAAGGAGGGAGGGAGAGGAAAAAGGAAGGAATTAGAGATGAAAGGAAGCAAGGAGAAAAAGAAGGAGGGAAGGAAGGGAAATTGATAGGTAAAATAAGAGTGAAGGAAAGGGATAAAAAGAAAAGGGAAAAAGAAGGAAGGAGAGAGTAGAAGTGGAGAGGAAACAGTGGAGGGTCATGAAGGAAGGAAGGAAAAAAAATGAGGAAAGGAAAGTGGGAAGAAGGAAGGTGGTTTGGGGAAAAGGAATCCAAGGAGCGGAGAAGGAAGAAAGGAGGGAAGAAGAACTGGAAATTCGGGAATGGAGTAGGAATAAAGGAAGCGAAGAAAGAGAAGAGCTATGAGGAAGAAAGGAAGAGAGGAAAAAAGTAAGAGGAAAGGGAGACTATGGATTAGAAAAGAAATAAAGGAATGATAGAAAGAGGAGTGAAGGATGAATTAAAGGAAGGAAAAAAGAGGAAAGTGAAGAAGGAAGAAAAATTAAGGATAGATGATATAGGCAGAGAGATAATTGGAAGAGAAGTAAGAGGGAAGGAAGGATTAGAAAAAAGTAGGGAACTGAGAAAGAAAGAGTATGAACGGAAGAGGACTGAAGAAGGAAGAAGGAAGGCATGAAAGTGAGCAGACAGGAGGAAGAAATTTTAAAGAACATGGAAAAAAGAGGGATGAAGGAAGAAGAGAAGAGGGATTGTTAGGATGGAAGGAAAGGAAGGGGAGAGAAAGAGAGAGAAAAAAAGAGAGAGAATGATGGAGGAAGGAGAGAAAGATGGAGGAAGAAAATTAAGGAAGTAGGGAGACAAGGAAGAATAGGGGTGAATGAGGGAGTTGAGGGGGGTGAGGTTGGGAAAGAGTGAAGGAAGAAATTATGGTGGTTAGGAAGAAAGAAAAGATAACTGAGGGATTATGAGAGAGAGATATACGGAAGGAGGAAGAATGAATATAGAGGAAAAAGAAGGAAAGGGGAAAAGAGCGACAGCAGGGAAGAAGCAAAGAATGAACAGATGAAGGAGCATAGACAGAAGACGTCAAAGATTAAATAAAAAAAGAAAAATGGAGAGAAGGAGGTTGAAGTGAAGGAAGGCAAGAGAGAAGGAAAAAAAGAACGAATGAAAGAAGAAACAGAATTAAGGGGAGAAAGGGAAACAATATAAGGAAAAAGGTAGAAGAGAGAAGGAAAAAAGAAAGATAAGTTGAAAAAAAATGCGAAGGAAGGGAAGAAGGGGGGAAAATATTCAAGAATGAAGGAAGGATGAGAGAGAGAGAGAGAGAGAGAGCACAAGAAGGAGAGGAGCGGAGAGAAAGCAGGAAGGAAGGCAAGAGAGAGGGAGAGACTTGCAGGGGGGGTAGTGGGGTATTAAAGGGCCAGTATGCACCTTACCCCCCCAGTCTGCCTCGAGCCGTCAGTGAGAGAGGAGGTGTGGCACTGGCGCTCCCCACACCCACTTACACGTGCTCTTGAATACCTTGCTCTCGCCACTCTTAAGTCTCTGTCTTTTGTTCCATATTCTTTCTCCGTTTTCTTCTTTATCTCCCAGTCTTTTTACTATCGATTCTTTATTTTTTCTATATTCTCATTTTCCTCCTAAGTCTCCCTTCTTTCCTCATATTCACTGATTCCTCCGGCTTATCTCCTCCTCCCTCTTCATCCTTTTATTTCTCTTCTTTCCTACATAATCCCTAGAGCTTTTCTGCCCGAAGTCTCACTCTCTCTCCATTTTCAAGACTTTCTCTGTTCCTCTATAATTTCCGTTCATTTTCCTTCCTATTTTTCACCTGTTTCTCCCCTAAGTCTTTTTTCCCCCTATAAGTATTCCTCTTTCCACCTTCACTCCCTTCCTCCCAGCGTCTCTCCCCTTTCCTCCATAATCACTCCCACTTTTTTTTTTCCCCTCATCTCTTAATGAATGTACGGTATTTCTTTTTTGGGTCTTTTTCAGCTTTGGGAGATTTTAAAAATATTTCTTTCTTTTCTGAGTAGATATTTGTTTTGTTTATTTCATTATTCCATTTTTCTCGACATTCCCTTTGTCTGTCAGTCTCTTTATGCGTCCGTCTGTCCGATTTTCTATATTTCTATTTTTGTCCGGTATTTTTCTTTTACCTTTCTTTCTCAATCCCAATTTTTCACACATCCTATTTTTCGTTCGCTTACGCCTTCTTTATATTTAGTCTTATAGAATAGATACCACAGTCACAGTTGCCTCTGCAACCAAAAGCCTCAAATGGACCTTCAGGTATATTGCACTTTGTTCCGAAAGGACTGAAGCGTCTGTCGTTCTTTGTTTTCCTTTTTTTCTAAAATTATTTGTTTTTCTTGTTCCTTCCCAATAATTTATTCTTTTTGCTTGTATATATATGTATTTCCCACTTCTAATATTTAATACTTTAATCCTGGCATCGCTATCTTTGTTGTGATCTCATATCATCTTTCTATTTTCTCTCATCATGATTTCTCTTTCTCACCTAAATTTACTCATATTCGGTGTTTTCTTTCCACCCCTTTTCCCCGTTTCATCTTCTCTTCCTCTGTCTGCCTCCATGTCTTCTACCTACTGTATACATCACCTCCACAGCGCCAGTGATGGTCGGAGTAACAGTGACAGCCAGTACCACTCTAGTCACCCCGGAAAGTGGCACCCTCGCTTCACACAGTGCCAAGCTGATTCGCGATAGTGCCGCGGCCAAACGTGAAGGTGCCAATCCTGATCAGAATAGCGACAGTGCCACCTTGAATAATGATAATGCCACTTTGAAACGCGACAGTGCCATTCCCAGTCACGGTTGCGAAAGGTCCACTTTGAAACCCGACAGTACCACCCTGAATCGTGACACTACCCATCCCGATCAGAATAGCGACAGTGCCAATCCGAATTCCCGCCGTGTCATTTCCTGCAACGATGATGCCATTGTGAATGACGGTAGTGCCATTCCAACTAACGATAATGCGACTTGGAAAAACGATGATGCCATTTCGCATCGCAACAGTGACCTTGTGAATAACGACAATGCCATTGTGAATCACGACAATATCAGTGTCAGCCAGAATAGTGACAGTGATATTGTAGACGTAGACACAGGCTGTCTGAATATTGACAATGGCGGTGTTTATCATGACAGTGCGTCTGTGAATAACGATAGTGACACTTCAAAGAGCTACAGTGTCACTAGGATGAATGACAGCAGTGTCAGTCTGAATATCGACCATGCCATGCACAGTCTAGATAATGCCACAGTGATTTACGACATTGCCAGTGCCAGTTGCGACAATGCCACACCGAAAAGCAACAGTATCACTCTGAATCGCGGCAGTGCCAGTCACAGTCGCGATAATGCCAGTCTGAATAACGACAGTGCCATTCTGAATGGTGGTAGTGTCAGTTCGATACCCGATGGTGCCACTTTAAATCGTGACAGTGCCTCTTCAGTCCTGCCCAAATACAAGCCAGTGCCCGACAGTGTCTCCTCACCAGTGCCACAAGCAGTCATGCCCCGCACCACCCCGACAGTGCCTACAGTGCCAAGCGGTGCCAGAGACAGTGACGACACGTCCGACGTAAATGCAACTCTCGCAGAGAAACAGGTGCCCAACGAGGACAAAGTATCCGACGAAAAGAAGGAGGAAGTGCCCAACCAAGATGACCGTGAGACAGTACCGGACAGTGGTGTACAACCCGACCAACAGTACCGACCGCCCCCACTGACTTCCCGACACCCGACCAAGCGGCTATTACGTTCCCAGTCCCTCCCAGTCTACACGGACGGTCGGGGGGCGGTTGGCGAGGCGGGAAAAATCGGAGATGAAGGCGTAGATGAAGTCGGGCGTCGGGCGGGTGGACCTGGGGCTGGTTCGGCCAGGTTTTCGGACGTGGTTGGGCGTCGCGGGGGTCGGGACAGGAGAGCCACGATGACCCAGCACTACTATCCTGAAGGAGGGTGGGGGTGGGTGATTGTGGCCGTGGCGTCCATGGTTAACTGCCTCAACCACGGCCTTCATCTTGCCTTCGGAGCGCTACTTCCACTGGCCATGGATCGATTCTCCCAGCATTCGACGGCAGTAGGTGGGCGGCTGGCTGTCTATGTATCTGTCTGTCTGTGTATCTATTTGTCTGCCTGTATGTCAGTCTGTGTATAATCTATGTCTGTATCTATCTATCTGTCTAATGGTCTGTCTTTCTATATGTCTATCTACGTGTATTTGTCGATCTATCTCTCCATCTATATGTCTGCCTCTCTGTCTATCTTTTTATCTACTAGTATTTGTCTGTGTCAGTTTCTTATCTATTTCTGTCATCTTAGTCATGACTTTATGTCTTTTAGAGCGTTACACCCCTTGTCAGTGGTTCGATTCTCTCACTCAACGACGGCTGCTGGTGAGTGATTATTTGTCTGTCTGCCTGTCTGCATACTTGTTTGGCTGTATCTGTCGTCTGTCTGCCTGCAGCTATCCACCTAGTTCACTCCCTCAACCGTGGACCTCATCTTTCATTTGGAGCGCGGTTGCCTCTGGGTATGATTCGCCCCTAACAGCATTTCACGGCAGAAAGTGGGCGGTTATCTTGCTGTGCATCCATCTATCTGTTTGTCTGTCTGCCTGGCTTTCTTTGTGTTTTGGTGTTTGTTTTACGGATATGATAATGCTGGAAAGGTACACCTTCATGTGGTGGCACCGACATAACCAGGTGGCCTAACTGCCGGGAAATATAAACATCCGTCAACTACTTCCTAACCCCTAAAAGCAGGATGGTGGACCTCAGAAGACCAACTTAAGCCTGCAATCCACCCGTTCACATTTTAAGTGAAATTGGGGATGCTCCTACTACTATTGCTATTTACTACCGCTACTACTATTGCTGCCGCTGCTGCCGAAATGATACCTGACTTGTGAATGTGAGACTGTTCAAAATGAGTGTGGGTGAGTCTCCTCGTCTCTCTCTATGTCATACATGTTTTTGTCTTCATTTCTCTTTTTTTTTTTTTCTGACATTCTTGGCTCTCATCTGGCATTCAAAACGTGATTACCTTTGGCGATGGTTTGATTCTGTCAGCATTCTACGGCAGTGAGTGGCTGTCTGAACAGTGTTTGTTTGTGTGTTGATCGTAGTCCAGCTATATGTATGTCTGCTTCTTTACTTCTCAGTTTTTTGTGTTTGATATACAATATATATTTGTGACTGATTTTTCTCAAAGTCTTACTAATTTTCTCCTCTCTCTCTCTCTCTCTCTCTCTCTCTCTCTCTCTCTCTCTCTCTCTCTCTCTCTCTCTCTCTCTCTCTCGCATTCAGAGCGCTTATATCTCTCGCCATGCATGGATTCATTCTCACAGCTTTCGACGGCTCTAGGGAAATGAATGTCTAAATTGCCTCTCTCTGTCTCGTTATCTGTCTGTCTGTTATCTATCTGTGTAAGTGCTGGTAGTTGTTTACTCACTGAAATAGGAAGAAGGGTTGAGGCGAGGATTATGATGTGATGTTTGACTTGTAAACGT
Organism: Coenobita brevimanus; assembly: GCF_032717465.1. Lineage (NCBI taxonomy): Eukaryota > Metazoa > Arthropoda > Malacostraca > Decapoda > Coenobitidae > Coenobita > Coenobita brevimanus. The sequence goes on along the minus strand of NC_136954.1, from coordinate 65,301,625 downwards.
GGGACTAAAGTTAATCATCAGTAATTGTTGATGAGTGTATATCTTTCTTTGTTTTTATTTGTTTGTCAGTCACTCTTGTATATCGGGATTTAGTTACCGGTGTCTGTTCATTTGTGTAACTTTCAATCTGTTTGCATCCTTCTACATATGTACATTATTTTTTTTTATACATATATTTTTTGGCTGTCTGTGCATGCCCATCTAGCTCTCCTTTTGTATCAGTTATTTACTTTTCAGTGTCATCCATATCTTTATAACATGTGTTTGTCTAAATCTATCCATCTGTCAGTCCATGCTCGTATATAGTTTGCATTTGTGTCATCATATCTTTCTGTTCATTCTCTCTCTCTCTCTCTCTCTCTCTCTCTCTCTCTCTCTCTCTCTCTCTCTCTCTCTCTCTCTCTCTCTCATTAAGGTCCACTATCAATTATTATACAGGTAAAATGAGTTAATGGCGTAGTGATATATTTACTTGTAATTAATTGCACTAATGAATTGTGGTGATAAGAGTAACTCCTTCAATCCGAGGACTTCGTTTATTCATTCTCGTTATCAGCTGATTATATTATTATTATTATTATTATTATCCAACAAGGAGAGTATATTTTCACCTCTTTTTGTTTCTTTTTTAGTTTGTTTGTTAGCAGGATTACTCAAACTAAAAGAAAGGTTTGGGCCAAATTTGGTGGACAGATAGCCCATGTCCCAGGGAACAATCGATTAACTTTTGATACAGATACGAAACGGCAAGAGGGATTCTAAACAGCAAAAGGGGTTTGAAACAGCAAAAAAGGACTCGAAACAACAAAAAGGACTCGAAACAGCAAGAGGGATTCGAAATACTACAATGAACTCGAAAGAGCAATAGGGATTCGAAACACTAGGAGGGATTCGAAACATCAGTAACGATTCGAAACAGCAAAAGGGATTCGAAACACTAAGCGATACTCGAAACACCAAGAAGGATTCGAAACAGCAGCGAATTTCGAAACATCAGAAGGGTTTCAAAACAACAAGAGTCATGTGGAGATGGTTCTGTCACGTAATGCCACAAGCGGTGTAGCATAGTTATCTCCACTGAATGTTTTTGACTAATATAACCTGACCTCGAGCCCCTTCGCTTCGCCAGGATGTAATATGGGAAAAAATTGTTACTTGCTCCTTTTTTTTTTTTTTTTCGCCATTATATTGTCCTTCATCCACATTAGTTTCTTAGCAGTTACGGTAATATTGCTACCTGGATAGATTCCGTACTACCCCAGCATTATTGTCCGTGTATTTTCTACGATATCCTAATAATTCTTCCTACTGTAGCTATATGGTGTGATTTTCTGTTCTGCCTGTATAATTTTCTTATGTGTCCTTCTTCCACTTAGCTCCTTTCCGCTTTCGTGTTTTCCGCCAAGTAATTCTCTTTTCATAGATAATTAACCTCTTCCATCAGGATATTTTCTCTTCATTCTTAACTCGCATTTTGAATAGATTATAGATATTTTTCTACCAATATTTATCCCTGTAATATTTGATTTCTATTTTTTCTATGTTATAATTTTTACACTGATGCATATCCGGTAATTCCTAATTTACACCACATTAATTTTGTTGTAATAATAATAATAATAATAATAATAATAATATTAATAGGGGCTTGGCTGTTATTGCCACATTAATCTCATTCATTAATTTTGTTTTCATTATTTTGTGCAGTACCAGTAGCTACAATCGTTCCTGTCTTTGTGCCTGTTTGACGTTTGTATTGTCCTATTTCCAAGTTTTTTCCCCCTTTGGCTATTTTCCCAGGGCTATTTCCGGACTATTTACCTGATCGTGGGCTATTTTTCCCCGCGTCTTGCGTCATTTCCGCCGCAATATGTTTACTCTTCCGCCCGATTGGAGTCCCCCTCGGCGCGCAAGAGGATAGACAATTCCGCCATTTTGGCCCACTAGTCGCCGAAATTCCCCATTGTTTCTGTGGTTTTAAGTGAATATGTTTGATGAATTTGGCCGCTAAGGAGTTAATTTTGTCCTGCCTTAACTTTGCCTAGTTGAGATAAAAGGAGGTGTTGAATAATTTAGAGGACATGATGAGGGTCTGAGAACCAAGATGGCCGAGTTGGCCTCTTATTTGCCCCCTGGTGGCAAAATGGGTCACTAGACAAGACAGGTCATAGTTGGGTTATGTAACGGTGAGGGCTGTAATGATGGTGGTAATGAGAATGAAAATGATTAAGAGTTATCATCATGTTTAGTAAGTAGGCAGTGAGAGTAAGTGTCATCTGTAATATGGTACAAAAAAGAGAGAGAGAGAGAGAGAGAGAGAGATTAACAGGACAGTTACAGTGTAAGCATTGTTAGAAATTTTTTTAAGAGGAGGGATAGGGAAGTGTAGAAAATAAAAAGTCAGAAGAATAATTTATGGAAGAGAAAAGCAACAATATCAACAAGTACAGAACAGCAAATAGAGAACATAACAGCACACAAATCAGCCCAATAGCAGTAAAGTTTTCTCATCACGAGAGAGAGAGAGAGAGAGCGAGAGAGAGAGAGAGAGAGAGAGAGAGAGAGAGAGACAGACAGACAGACAGACAGACAGAGGCGGGGATTAAGGTGGACAGTTAGAGTTAAGGAGAGTTCAGTAAATAGGCTGAACTCTTAGGTGATAATTATAGACTTAGTAACTTGAGAATTTCCTGCTCCCAGACAATTAAAGTGCAAATATATGTTTCTGGTACCTTTTGGAGGGTCTGGTATGAGATGGATTGTGCCTGAGTTCTGCTGGACACATTGTTGGTAGTTCTGCTTTTCTGCTTTCCTCCTCCTGTTTCTGGATCTCTTTCATCCTCCATACGTGTAAGTGGGAGAGAGAGTTGGTATGATGGATGGTTGGATGGATGGATGGAAAAAATAGGAAAGAAGCACTCATTCCACCAACCTCTTAACTTCCTCAGTATGATTTTTTTCTTTTCATGATTTTTCTGGTCTTCATATTGGTTGTTCTAGTTTGGATGACACTAAATGGATGTAGTAGTAATGTGTAAGGATAGCAGCGTGTGGATAACAATCTACCTTTGAGGCATGAGTAGATACCGTACAGGGTGGAGTTACTGTAAGGTATACAGGGGCGTATTCTAGGTGGCACTGAAAGCTTCGTAGCAACTTTTTCCTTTCGATTTACGAGTATTATACATATTTCATCTCGGTCTAACCACCTTGAGTAGCTAACCCACGGAGGATTGTTTGACTTCCCTCTTCCTCCCTAAACGAGAGAGAGAGAGGGGGGGGGGAATCCCACTTGAGACTCCAGGCAAGCGGTTTAAGAAAATCTAGAGTGAGTTTTAAGATTGTGCACTACATTACTGTGGGTGGGAAATTGATGTTTATGTCCGAAATATAAGCAGGGTACTTGAGATCAAACCCTTCAGTCCGTTGACTTTTTAAATTCTGTCTCCGAACTATTTTCTTTTATTTATTTATTTATTTTTTATTGGAGGGGTTAGTATTGCCTTCGTTTTCATTTTACCATGCTAGAGATGTTCCTAAGGCTGATAAAATTGTCTGGAGGTATTTAGAATCAACGAGAGAAAGAGAGAGAGAGAGAGAGAGAGAGAGATTCGCAGACACACGGTACGAACCCAGAAAGAGAGAGAGCGTCGAGTGTGATGCTAAGATAGCCAGGTACTTTGGGCTGCCAGTCCCTATCTCTCGATCTCCCTGTCCGTCTGTCTCTCATCCCCTGTGTGTGTGTGTGTGTGTGTGTGTTTGTGTAGCGTTATCCTCCTCCTTCTCTTTCCTTCTCCCGTTAAATCTTCTTATTCATTTTCTTCTCATCGTCTTCGTGATCCTTATCCCTTTTTTTTTTTTTTTCACGTCAATTCTTCATCTTCTTCTTTCTTTTGTTAATGTCAGTCAGTCACATTTCGAAGACTGAAGACGTGTTTTTTTGAGTTACTCTGACAGGGTAAAAAGTAAAATCCTTGTTATGTACATGCTGCTATCATTTGCATGTGATTTAGAGGCAATATCTCGTTGGATTGTATTCGCTAAAACTTTGGTGTAATAAAAATGCATACAGAAGGCTGAGAGTTGTATTGCATGAAGAGAAGTTACCGGCCCATTAACGTCAGGGTTCGAATCCTGGCACGGTCAGCTGGCACCACTCGATGTCAATTCACCCTCCATGAGCTGGTGGGGTATATAAGTACCTAGAGTAGCATCTAGGTGAGGGTAATTTGGTAACCTAGATGTTACGGTGACCTTGCTTCCTGGTAAAGTGGGTGATATAGTGGCTGGTTAACCCGTCACAGCCTCAGAGACCTAAGCAATGGAAATGAACACTGGAACTAAGCGCCCCATGGTGACTGCCCCCACCCTTTACCTGTATATTTAGCTGATAACCCCTTCGATACAGTGACTCTTCTTAGTCACGGATGTTTCTTTAGTTCAGAAGTTCTTCCCCAGACTGAAGAAGAGTATAATAAAGCAGAAATCACCGTAATAAAGGACTTGAAGGAAAAGATATTTACTAGTTGTGAAAATTCGTTTATCCTACAGTACACTTAGTTTAATGAGGTGGAGATTTCCGTCCTTTTGTAATGTTTCCGGTAACTTGGTGGTAGATTAAGACAATGCGCTACGACCCTGCATCCTTTCATAGCACTTCTTCGTGACTAACACCATATTCTGGCCTTTATCTCCTCTTATAGGTCAGCATTCAAGATGAGTTTGGAATTTTACGCCTAGTTAAAGTGAAAAGAGTATAACAGGAAAAGGTTATACGGTATATTGCAGTGATATACGTAAGTAGGCTATATGTGATAAAGTGATCGTTATTATTAGCTACAACGTAAACAGACTAAAAGAACCCAAGATCCAGTTAGTGGGGCTGGAATTTAAGAAAGCTCTCCCCCCACCCACCTCTACCTACGGATGTACCCGGAAGACGAGAGGAAAATAGTCCTGAGAAATTTTGCCAGGAAAGTTTGACGTTAGTTATAGATGTATGGACTAAATGGGGAAATTCTCTCTCTCTCTCTCTCTCTCTCTCTCTCTCTCTGTAATTCCTCCATTTTTCCAACCCTTCCTGAAGTTGCCTATCATTTATTACCAGACTTTGTGGCCCTCTCTCTTTCTCTCTCTCTCTTCCTTTCTCTATCGTGTTTTATTTTTGTTGTTTTTGTGTTTGTAAAGAATGGGAAGCTTTAAAGTGGAGGAAACTTTCTCTCTCTCTCTCTCTCTCTCTCTCTCTCTCTCTCTCTCTCTCATACGTTCCTTTTCCCTTCCTCTCCATCACTTTCCCTCTCCTCTTCCTTCTCTGCTCTCCTTCCCTCCTTCTTTCTTTCCTTTATGTCTTTCTTCCATTCCTTCTGTCGCTTTGTCTTCTTTCCCTCCTCTCGTCATTCATTTCCCTCTCTTTTTCTTCCTTCATCCTTCCTTCCTTTCCTTTTCCCCCCTTTCATCCTCCTTCCATCCTACATTCTTTTCTTCATTCCTTCATTCCTTCCTCGTGTCTTCCCATACTCCTTCCTTCCTTTTTTTCCGTCATTCCGCCCGCCCTTCTTTCTACCTTCATTCGTATTCATTCTCCATTCCTGCCTTGCCCTTTTCCGTCCCAACTTTTTTCCCCACTTTTCTTACATCCCTTTTTACCTTCCTCCACCCTTCCTTCGCTCCGTCCTTCCTGTCCACAGCCCCTCACTCCCACTTTCCTTCCTTCTCATCCTTCCTCCATTCCTTTTTCTTTCCCTATTACCGTTCTTTCTTCCAGCCTACCTTCCCTCCATCCTTACGTTCGATCCTCCCTCCTCCTTCCTCCCGTCTTTTCCCCCTCTGTCTTACTTTCCTTCTCCCGTCCTTCCATCTAGTCGTTATTCCCTATCCTCCTATCCTTTTCATCATCTTCCTTTTTCCTTTTCTTCCTTTCTCTTCCTTCCTTCATCCTTTCCTACTCCTTCCTTCCTCATCCTCCATCCATTCATTCACCCATCCTTCTTTTCTCCTTCCTTCCCTTCTTCCTCCACCCTTTTTTCTTCATCACTTCCTTTCTGCCCAGCCACCCTTTCTCCTCCCTTGATGTCCCCCCTTCCTGCCCAACCTCCTTTCTTCCCCCTGGTCTCCCTCACTTCTTCCTTCCCGTCCTTCCTCCATCTCTTCCCCCCCCCCACCTCCCAGCCTCCTTTTCTCTCCCTTTTTTCTCTCCCCTTCCTTCTTCAACTCTTAGATGTCATTGTCCACGGTGGAATGCCAACCACGACTGACACTTTCTCTCTCTCTCTCTCTCTCTCTCTCTCTCTCTCTCACACACACACACACACACACACACACACACACACACACACACACACACACACACACACACACACACACACACACACACACACACACACACACACACACACACACACACACACACACACACACACACACACACACACACACATTCATTCATTCGTTCGTACATGCACATATACATACATAGACATAACACATATACTCGTGTACATACATTCATTGATTAAGACACAGAAGCATTCATGCGTATTTGCGTACGCATATACGGGGATCTGCCTTGATTATGCTTCGGATATCTCGATAGGTTTAGTTAAGTGTGTGTGTGTGTGTGTGTGTGTGTGTGTGTGAGAGAGAGAGAGAGAGAGAGAGAGAGTCACGTACTTTACCCAGACCACAGACCTGCCTAACACAACCACAACCTACTGGGCTAGTCCTTGTAAACCCAGGTATGAAACTTCAAAGTAACCCAGTGAAAAGGGCACAGTCGATGTTACGAGACTGTTTGTAAAATGTAATTGGTGCTACGAGGCTGTTTGTAAAATGTAATTGGTGCTATGAGGCTGTTTGTAAAATGCAATTGGTGCTATGAGGCTGTTTGTAAAATGTAATTGGTGCTACGAGGCTGTTTGTAAAATGTAATTGGAGCTACGAGGCTGTTTGTAAAATGTAATTGGAGCTACGAGAGTGTTTGTAAAATGTAATTGGAGCTACGAGAGTGTTTGTAAATGTTTGTGTTAGATATGTGGGCCATGGAATATATGATGAAGGTTGGTGTGTCTTGGGAGTTGGAAAGGATCGTTACTGAGTAGGTGCTAAAGTGCTGATATTTTTATAGGCAAGCATTCTCTTATAGGAGACAGCGTTAGTCAATATATAGGCAGGCGGATAGGTAGATAGATTGGTAGAGAGAGAGAGAGAGAGAGAGAGAAATTACGCTGATTATATTGCCCTAACGAGTTAATTTGACCTAATTATATTACCAATAGCAAAACGTACTCCCCATCCAAGAGAGAGAGAGAGAGAGAGCAGTAACATTAGTGAGAGAGGAAATCGTGTTGTTTTGCTCTGTAAGTGTTTATAAAGTGGCCATGAGTAGGGTGAAGAAGTGAGGTGGAAGAAAGGAGGAGGAGGACATGGAGCGTTAGAGAAGGGAGGAGGAAAGAGGAAGGATATAAGAGAGGGCGTGAGGAGATGAGAGATAGAAGGAGGGAAGAAAACATAGAATATAGACGGGGGTAAATGGGAGAGGGGAGTGGGGAGGAGGGAAGGAAGAGGAGAACATGAAAAAAGAGAGAAAGGAAGAGGTGGGAGGAAGGAAATAAGAGAGGGATAGGGGAGAAGAGGGATAGAATATAGAAGGGAGGAAATGGGAGAGAGAAGTGGGGAAGACGGAAGGAGAAAGAGGAACGGAGAGAGAGAGAGTAGTTGTAGTAGCAGTAGTTGTGGTGGTGGTGGTGGTGGTGATAACATTAGTGAGAAAGGAAACTAAGTGTTGCTTTTGCTCAGTAAGTGTTTAAAGTGGCCCTGAGAGGCACAGAAGAAAGGGGGAAGAGAATATGAAGAGGTAGAGGATAGAGGAGAAAGAGAAGGGAAGAGAAGGAAGGAAGGAAATAAGAGGAGTTGGGGAGGAGTAGAAGGTAGGAAGAAATATGCAGGGAATGTATGCTGAAGGGAAAGAAAGAGCAGGGAAGAAAGAAATAAGGGAGGGAGGTGAAAAGGAAAATGAGGGAAGGAAAGAAAGATAGGAGTGAGAGAGGGAAGTGTAGATCGGAGAAAGTAGGAGAAGGCAAGGAAAGGAAGATGTTTGGAAAGAGAGAGAAAGGGCAGAACAGGGAAAAGAAAAGAATGATGAAGGGAGAGAAAGAAAAGGGATGAAAGATGGAAGGGAGGAGAAAGAGAACACGGAGAGGAAAAGCGAATGAGGGACGCAAGGGAAACAGGGATGGGGAGGAAGGGAGAAGAGGAAGAGCAGGAGGAGGGAGAGAAGATGGGAGAGAGACAAGGAAAAGAAATGGAAGAAGAAAGTAAAAATGGAGAAGGGAAATATAAATATACAGGAAAGCAAGACAGGAAGAAAGGGAGAAAACGAGAGGGAGGTAGGAAAGGGGAGAAAAGGAAAAACATGAAGAGAAAGTTGAAGGAAGAGGGGGAAAGGGAGAATGATAGGAAGGAGAAGGGAAAGAATAGGGAGAAGGAGAATGTGTGAAGGAAGAGAAGGTAAGAGGAAAGAGGGAGGATGTGTGAAAAGGGAAGGAGGAAAACGTAAGGGTAGAGATGAAAAGAGGAATGATATGAAAGGACTGGTTTTAGTGTTAACGCACAGACCGTCCGCCTCTTAGCTGGTGGTTTGGACTCAGCGTTAACAGGAAGATATGTTTTTAAAGTAGAGTACAGTAATAGAACAGTCATGCAGAAGGGTCTCTACATCCCTGCCGAACCCAAGGCTGCTAGCTGTATAGGAATGTTTTTACAGGAATGAGATGCGTGATGAAATTTTATAGGAAAAGTAGATATTAGCACTGAAGGTGAAATTAATCGCAGGTAGTTAATATTGCAAGTCAAGAATTTTTTCCATTATTTCAGTTGCCTCATTAGATTGGGCCTTGACTGGAGGTAGAAGTTACCTATAGTCTGAAGTAGGTCTTGAGTATACTGATAGTGTGAGAAATGCACATATTCATTTGACATGTGAAGTGCGGCTTGGAGCACGCATATCAGTCACGAATCGCCACGTTTAGAGGACCGCCGTGTATTTACAAATAACGCAGGCAAGTCAGTCAAGAAAAGGAGTCTCGTGAACTTAATTGAGTAAGATCAGTCACCCACAAGTGTATCATGGTAGTCGTATGGAATAGTCTACGTAATGGTAGTGTCATAAATTTAGCTGTTTGTCTGTTTTGCACCGAATGGATGGTTATGTTCACTTTATGACTTGCCAGATTATTTCATGCGTTACGAGTCATGATGAAGAAATGTGTTTTTACTTAAAGATTTGCTTAAATTTCCTCTGCTTTGCAGTTTTAGTCCTTTTGGTGATGGTGTTACCTCTATGACTAGTTCTTTCACCTTGACCTGGATTTTTCGTTCTTTTGTAACTTGCTTCACGTAGCTCTTTGGCAGGATAAAGGCAGTGCTACGACTCTTACATCTTTTCCATATCACTTCTTCCTGACTGTCGTCATATTTTTGTGTTAACCTATCGTTATAACTCGGTATTAAGAGAGACTGGAGTTAAAGGTCACTTTAGAGTAAAAACAGCAGAGTGGAATTTTTACTTGCATCAACATTGTTCAGCTTTCTAAGCATCACAGCCTTTTCAGGAAGATGATGTCTTTAAAGAATACATTCTAACTTTCAGACGATTTTATCAGTTTACGAAAGCTGTCTTGTACTGAAGGGTTTTATGAGAGCTAAAATTTATCACTTTTATTTCGATAAGTATCTCTTAAGCTAAGTAATATCGTCTGGAGGTACCAAGAATAATGTAAAAGACGTCGTAGTTCTGGTAGGTTAGGGACTGGATAATCTGCTCTCTAAACCTTGGCTTTTTATTGAGAGTAATTTAAGCCGTTGTAAAATACCATTGTGTGATTTATTACGTATTGATGGGGAGAAAGTTTAGTGGTTCTCTGATGTAAAGGAAGAGGGAAGGAGGAAAGAAGGAAGGAAGGGAGAGAGGGAGGAAGGAAAGGAAGGAGAGATGCGGGAGAAGGCTAGAAGGAAAGAAGAAGGAAGGAAGGAAGAAAGAAAGGATGGACTGATGTGGATGGATGGATGGATGGATGGAAGGAAGGAAGGAAGGAAAAAAAGGGAGGGAGGTAGGGATAGAAGCTGGAGAAAGGAAGAAGGAAGGAGATGGAGAGAGAGAGAGGGGGGGGGGAAGGCAAGAAGGAAAGAGGGAAGAAGGAAGGAAAGAAGGGAGGCAGGGAAGCTGGAGATAGGAAGACGGAGAGAGAGAGAATGCGTGGTATGTATTGAGGGATGTATATTCTCTCTCTCTCTCTCCCTTTCACACACACACACACACACACACACACACACACACACACACACACACACACACACACACACACACACACACACACACACACACACACACACACACACACACACACATTAATCAGTCTCCTTAGTTCAAACTTCAATAATCAGTATCGATTTGATCCATCGCACTTGCAGGTGTTTCAGTTGAATAAAATCGTTTGGCGAAAGTGACTAAGATAACCACATATATATACCTCTGAAAGGATTAGGTTAGCGAATTATAGTCACAGTCTACCCCTTCACTATATTACGAAATGTTTTTATAAGTATATTCTTGCTACTTGCAGACGATTTTTAGCAGTTTTGGAATGACCTAATTTTTGGAATGACCTAAGTTTTGGAATAAAGTTTGGAATGACCTAAGTTTTGGAGTGACCCGAGTTTTGGAATGACCTAAGTTTTGGAATAATGTTTTGGAATGACCTGAGTTTTGGAGTGACCCGAGTTTTGGAATGACTTAAGTTTTGGAATAAAATTTTTGGAATGACCTAAGTTTTGGAATAAAGTTTTGGAATTACCTAAATTTTGGAGTGACCCGAGTTTTGGAATGAGCTAAGTTTTGGAACAAAGCTTTGGAATGACCAAAGTTTTGGAATAAAGTTTTGGAATGACCTAAGTTTTGGAATGACCCGAGTTTTGGAATAAGCTAAGTTTTGGAATAAAGTTTTGGAATGACTTCGGTTGTGGAATGAAGGGGTTGATGAATTCTTTATGCCACACCCCATTTATATATTTTGCTTTTACTTCTTCCTGACGATTTACTCAGGAAAGACCCGTCGTACTGAAGGGGTTAATGAAAGCTTTACCTAACTCCTCCAGTTTTCTGTTAAGGAAAAAATTTTATGGAGATTGCGAGAATATAATTGTAATCCCCTTGAATCCAGTGTTACCTTTTCTCCCGTCCTTTATCAGTCGTACCACAGCCGAAGGATTTTTATAATTTAGGAGAGGGTCCCGTACTGAAAGGATAAGGATTTTCGACGAAACCCATGAGTTCTATTAATTTTTTTCCTTTACTTCATAATAATGGCGGTATTTTTTAGGCCCGCCTTTTGCCTTTCCAGGGAGACCTGCTTGGACCTTCTCCGTAGCGAATTATTTTGCGTGTTTAAACTCATTATTTTCTTGTATGTTATTTATATCTGTACAATGTTCACCTCATCTAGGCGAGAAATTGCCGTCTTTCCGTCCTCAGTGAAGTATAACACTTCTAGTATGATATGGTGCTAGGTAAAGAAAAAAAAAATGCTATGAAAAGTAGGTTGGGCCATATCATGTCTTTTATTGTCATTGATCTACGAGAATTAGACTGCAAGAGGACGAAAATCTCTGCCTAGTTAAAATGAATGAGCTGTAGTTTATGTCGATATAGAGTGAAAAAAAATATATCATACGAGAATATATTGACATACTAGATTGCGAAACTGATAAGGAAGAAATGGTAGGGAGTCGCCTTTGCCTACGAGAAGACGTGCCATAGCCTTTACCTGGCCAGCGACCCACATTCTACCCGTGAGACAACCTCGACTACCCGTGACTTCAGACACACTGTACCGGGCATTTATTTACCTTAACATCTTCAAACCCGAGAAGTCTTGTGTATATCCTTCGGCCGACGCCAGACGATTTCATTATGTTTACAGGGTTTTCGGAATGATGAGGGTTTTATAAATAGCTTTCATATTTTCTTTCACTCTTATGGCGTTCTCCTAAGCTGAATAAAATCGCCAACCAGTAGCATGGACACACACACACACACACACACACACACACACACACACACACACACACACACACACACACACCACCTGTCTCCAAAATATCGTCCTGTTGGTCAGCGTGTTACTATGCATACCTGACAACATAAATAAGTAAAAATAAGTAATAATATGGCATTATTAGACACAACTGGAATAAACTGGCCCTAACAGATGACAGCCCAAATAATCAGAATGAAAAATATCACCTAAGTTGTTCATAATTTCGTGGTTAAATAGTAATTCACGTTGATTCACTAAATTATATATATATAATCTGGTTTATGCATCCAATCTACCTGTCTGGAACACACACACACACACACACACACACACACACACACACACACACACACACACACACACACACACACACACACACACACACACACACACACACACACACACCACCTATCTCCAGAGTCAGTTAACCCCTTTCATTATCAGGATGTCTCTATTCGTGCTATCTCTACAGTAGGCAATTTATTCATCGTAGGGACACTTTTCGAAATCAAGGAGATAGGTATAGCCTTCATTAACCCTCTTCACCACGAGAGATCATTCCTAAGTGCCATAAAATCACCTGGTGGTAGCAAGAATGAAATAAAAATAAAATAAAAAACTCGCAATGGTGGACGTAAAGGGTTGAATCACGTCATTGGAGGCTAATCAGTTGTTATTTTCAGTCATGGTTGTAATACTCCAGAATATTAAAAGCTTCCATTCAAGGGGTCAGTTGCAGTTGTAATGGCTCCTCGTTCTCTTCCTCCTCCTCCTTTGTTGTTGCTTTTCTTGTTCTTTTTCTTGTTCCTCTGCAGTAAAAGTAGTACTGGTAGAAGTGGTAGTAGTAGTAGTAGTAATAGTAAGAGGAGGAAGAGGAGTATCAATAGTTCCTGTTACTTGCACCCACCGTTATGTAGAATTTGAAATCAGAATAAGACTAATTTTTTGTTTTGAGCTCATGGGCTACCTCGTAAATACTTCCTTGTACCAAAGAAAAGACGGTAAAAGAGCGATTTTGCGGTTCTAAGCTTCAGGTTAATTGGATCACACGTAAAAGAATGTGCTCAGGTGTGTGTGTGTGTGTGTGTGTGTGTATGTATGTGTGTGTGTGTGTATGTATGTGTGTGTGTGTGTGTGTGTGTGTGTGTGTGTGAAAAGAAACTGAATTTTCTTGTATTCCTTTGTGTGAGAAACAGTGTGTGAGAGAAATGAGTGTGTGTTTTGAGTTACTTTCGTAAAAGAGGAAGTAATTGTGTGTGTGTGTGTGTGTGTGTGTGTGTGTGTGTGTGAAAGAGGAATGAGCTGTATGTACACGTACATGTATCTGTGTTTAAGACGTGTGTGTGTGTGTGTGTGTGTGTGTGTGTGTGTGTGTGTGTGTTCGAGCGAAGATTATGTGCCTTTGGATTTGTGTGTCTTTGATCGTGTGTGTGTGGGAGGGAGGTTTGGGTGCATGTGTATGTGGGTGTAAACTGTATATTTCCTCTCTTCAAACAGCGGGACTCTGTTTCTGTTTGTGTAGAAGTATGTGTATGCCATAAAAGAAGGTGTGTGTGTGTGTGTGTGTGTGTGTGTGTGTGTGTGTGTGTGTGTGTGTGTGTTTGTGTGTGTGTGTGTGCAAACTAGAAAAGAAGCTGAATCTAGAAATGTTTCTGCCAAAGACAATAGAGAGGATTTAGAAAGGTCAGGTTCTCACATTTAATCTGGGGGGGAGACCAAGACTAGCTAGCAGTAGAGGAGGAGATGGAGAGAGAGAGGACGCGGTTGGAGGGAGGCCAGGAGGGAGGGTGAGATGGAAATTAAAGAGAGAGAGAGAGAGAGAGAGAGAATTGGAAAGCAAAAGATAGAGGAAGAAGGCAGCAAAAGGGGATATAAATGTATTGGAGTAAAAGCGATACAAGAGGAAGACAAAATAAATAGTCACTATCTTTTGCTGTCTGTCTATCTCTTCATTGTCTATCTGTATCTCCATCTATCTATCTGTCTAGCTATCTGTCTAACTTGCCTCACCATCATTAGATTGTTCCACTTCCCCCCCCTCTCTTTCTCTCTCTCTCTCTCTCTCTCTCTCTCAGACGAACGACACAGGAACTATGAACAAACTTTGCCCCAATTAATTTTCTTACTCGCCTTTATTTATGTACCTTCTGCCGCTTTATCTGGAGTTTTTTCGGGTTCTTGTTTTTTTCTGTGGCCCATTCATATTTCTCTCTCTCTCTCTCTCTCTCTCTCTCTCTTTATTGGTCTTTTATTTTATTTTCTGTATTTCCTGTTTTTGTTACTCTTTTTTTTTTTCATTTGCTTTCTTTTTGTTTCTTTCGCTTTCTTGCCCACTTCTGTTGCTCTCTTTTCTGTAGCTGTTTTCTGTTGCTCTCTTTTCTGTAGCAATTTTCCGTTGTTGTTTTTTCTGTAGCTATTTTTTGTTGCTCTATTTTCTGTAGCTCTTTTCTGATGCTGTCTTTTCTGTAGATGTTTTCTGTTGTTCTCTCTTCTGTAGCTGTTGTCTGTAGCTCTTTCTTCTATAGATATTTTCTGTTGCTCTTGTTTTCCATTTTCTTTTTTCTGTCTTTCTTTTGTCTTTTCTGTCAAACTTTATTCTGTCTCTTATATTTCCGTAACGTTTTCTTTCCCCATTCATTTGTCCAACTTCTTCCTCTGTTGCTCTGTCTGTCTTTCTGTCTCTTTCTTTTCTGGGGCCCTCTCCGTCTGTTGCCTCAATTTCTGTTGCCTTTTTATCCCTGTTCCTGTTGCTCTCACTTTCTCATCTGTCTTTCTTGTTAAATTTCTCTCTCGCTGGTCTGTTTCCCTACAACTCGGTTAGTAAGTGTACCATCCTGCCCATACTTCTATCAACATCTGTCGATATGTCTGCCTTTTGTTATCCATTTACCTATCTGTCTACTCACCCACCTCTGTTTATCTGTCTTTCCATCCATCTATCTATCTGTTATTTATCTATTTGTCGATACATCTATCAGGTCATCCTGAGATACACTGGGCCGTTTCAGAAACTTACCCACAATTAATTTCCTTAACTTTTTCTCTCTTCTTCTCCCGTCTGTCTCGAGCCTGGCCTCCATCGTATTCCTTTGTATTTATTGCGTATATTTTTTCTGTATCGCTGAGTATTATCTTTGTAGGTTACCTGGAGATCTATATGTTTCATTTTTAGGCTGAACTGTGATATATATATATATATATATATATATATATATATATATATATATATATATATATATATATATATATATATATATATATATATATAATGTGTGTTATATATATATATATATATATATATATATATATATATATATATATATATATATATATATATATATATATATATATAAAATGTGTGTACAGTATATATATATATATAAAATGTGTGTACAGTATATATATATATATATATATATATATATATAAAATGTGTGTAGTATATATATATATATATATATATATATATATATATATATATATATAAAATGTGTGAACAGTATATATATATATATATATATATATATATATATATATATATATATATATATATATATATAAAATGTGTGTACAGTATATGTATATAAATATATATATATATATATATATATATATATATATATATATATATATATATATATATATATATATATATATATATATATGTGTGTGTGTGTACCTCTGTCTGTTTCGTCGTCTCTCCTTATATAAAGTATAATTTACTGTATATAATGGATGGATGAATTGATTGATGTTCATAAATAAACAGCAACCTATTTGTGTAACAGTTAACATTCTCTCTCTCTCTCTCTCTCTCTCTCTCTCTCTCTCGCCTCTTAAGTTCCTCACGATATTTTGGGAGCAGGGCGAAATCAAATTAGCAACTTAGCTCTCAAAAGTTCCTTCTTCGATGGTGCTTAAAAGTGGTAATATGGAGGTGATATGGAGAGAGAGAGAGAGAGAGAGAGAGAGAGAGAGAGAGAGAACTACACAAACACAGCGGTCTGAGTGAGGTGTCTTGACCTTAATGATGTTTGTGCTTAAATCTAGATCCACAGACACTCATACAGTTAAATAGATTTAAAAAAAATAATAATAATGCCAGACTTTCAGAAATATCTTTACGGGAAATTGATAGAGCAATTAACAATCAGACTTCAATGATTCATTCTCACGGCTTCAATAATTCACTCTTACGGCTTCAATGATTCACTAACGGCGTCAGTGACTCACTTTCACGGCTTCAGTGGCTCATTCTCACGGCATCAGTGACTCACTCTCACGGCTTCAGTGACTCACACTCACGGCTTCAATGACTCACTCACACGGCTTCAGTGACTCAGGCTTATGGCTTCAATGACCCACTCTCATGCCTTGATTGACTCATTCTCACGGCTTCAGTGACTCAGGCTCACGGCTTCAATGACCCACTCTCATGCCTTGATTGACTCATTCTCACGGCTTCAGTGACTCAGGTTCACGGCCTCAATGACTTACTCTCGTGCCTTCATTGACTCTCTCACGGCTTCATTGACTCACGCTCACGGCTTCAATGACCTACTCTCATGTCTTCATTGACTCACTCTCACAGCTTCATTAACTCTTTCACGGCTTCAGTGACTCAC